>NC_088686.1:101320603-101623017 GCF_028017835.1 Emys orbicularis | reverse complement strand
GACTGCCCATCCCCACTAAAATATATGCAGGAATAACCCTATTGCTTAATACTCAGTCATATTTACTTACCAGAATTAATTTAGTGCTGTTATTTCTTATAAAAGTGTTTCCCCACTTCCACATTTGATGTATCTCCCAATTTGGTTTAAAGTTTCAATTTGTATCAGTCAGCCCACCACAATGCAAATATTTGCATGACAGGAAATTCCAATAAAGCAGTAGGGGTCAGTCAACTGTTAACAAAAATGCAGTTTGCAATGGTGCAGTTTATAAAAGCGCATACTTAGTATGGCTTAAGTGACACAATTCACGTGACCATGGACTACTTGTGTGAATTAGGGTTTACACTTTACAGGATCAAACCCTAAAGCTAAAGTTAGGTATATCTAGAACTCAGGTCCACAACAATTACTTATGAATAATCCTTGCTTACTTTGGGCCTGGATTCTGACCCACCTGTGTAGTCTTTTACTATGCAAGTAGTCTCAGTGAAATCACCTTGAGGTAAGCCATAGTACTGCAAGCCCCACTTTATAGCAGTGCAGCAAATCTACATTCAGCACAGCAAAACAGCATGGCCAAAGAAAAATGCCATTATTGCCCTGGCAATTATAATGCCATTATTGCCCTGGCCCTGAGAGGGGCCCTGCAAAAGGGGAAAGTTGGGTAAAGTTCTCAAAAACACTGCAATTCACTTGTAACTCTTATTTTTTAAAAACTTTATTAGAGTTTTGATCTTCTCTGATTATGAAATGCTTTGAAAGCTACAATGGACAGACACTATGTAAACAAAAACTTATTACAACAGCAGCAGAAAATATGCACCTTGGCATTCTGTGGCTAAACAACTTGAGACAAAAAACAAAAACAATAACCATGCATCTATGATCAGTGTGATTTATAGCCTACAATAAACTCTGGGATGGATGAAGAGCACAACATCTACAAAGAGAATGTTCCATACATGTCGCCAGTTTTGCAACCACTTTGAAGGGGGGAGGAGGAAAATTGGCGAGAGAAGGGAAAAGTCATACTCGATTCCCCAAGGGTCTCGTCCAAAGCTCATTGAAGTTTATGGAAAGATGCCCCTTGTGGCTTCAATGGGCTTTCGATCAGGCCCCAAGAGATGATTACAAAGCTGCTGCACAAGGAAAACCAAAAATATTCAAGGAAAAAAATGTGTTTATCTGGAAGGAAAATGTCCCCCACAGGGCCCAAGACAACATTAATAATTTGGTGCATCCAGCCACCAGCACTCCAAGGTGAATTAAAAGAACACCATCTACTATATATAAATAAAAACATCAAATTTCTATTAATGTTTTCCCACCTACTGTTACCTGTCACACCTCAGATGACTAGAAAAGAGAAATATATTTTCTTTTTTTCCAGGTTGTTTATTTTGCATGTTTGACAGCACAGTGTGTACAGTTAGTTCTACCGTTTAGTCTGTTTCCCCTATTTGGGTGGGTTTTTCACACACCAGCAGGAGAAAAAATATTTTAAAGAGAAATATGGAAAATGACAAAAGCTGGCAGGGGGCATCAGAAGCAGGTGTGATACCTGGAACCATTCTCATCTAGTCCATTACAGAAAATGAGTTTTCCAGTTGATGATGACCCTTTAAGCTTGAGTTTTGCTTGTAGGATTCTACACATCTGAGCAAGTGTTTGCAGGACTGTACAAAGAATACAGCTCTGAATGACAGTTGGAAACATTAACCTTTTGTGTTAGACAAACCATGAACAATTTTTTTCTTCGAAGGGCCCAATCCAGTGAGGTATGCTGAACACCTCTAACTCCCATTGCAATCAAAATCTTGCACTTGGAAGCATTCTGTTTTCTAATGCAAGAAGCGGGGAAGAGTTCGACTACTCCACCGAAATGAATTTACTGGGTCATTACTCATACACACTATGAGGTTCTTCTGCAAAGGCCCTTCTATATAATCCTTTTCATGAGAGTTCCTTATTGGTCTAGCTCAGGGGTCGGCAACCTTTCAGAAGTGGTGTGCCGAGTCTTCATTTATTCACTCTAATTTTAAGGTTTTGCATGCCGGTAATACATTTTAACGTTTTTAGACGGTCTCTTTCTATAAGTCTATAATATAGAACTAAACTATTGTTGTATGAAAAGTAAATAAGGTTTTTAAATTTAAAATAATTTAAAATTAAATTAAAATGCAGAGCCCCCCGGACTGGTGGCCAGGACCCGGGCAGTGTGAGTGCCACTGAAAATCAGCTCGCGTGCCGCCTTCGGCACGCGTGCCATAGGTTGCCTACCCCTGGTCTAGCTCTTTAATGCACTTCACTGCCCCTTTTTTAGAAAACAAAACAAAACAGAGTAAAAGCAAGTGGAAAGGAATAAGTGAGAGGACACCAAAAGCTTCTCTCTTCCCTTTCCAGGGGCGGCAGGTTTATATAATGATTGGTGGTGCCCAGAACGGGTCCAAGTCCTGCCCCTCTACCTGCCTAAAGCTCTGGGAGGGGATTTGGGTGTGGGAGGGATGTGGGCTCTGAGACAGAGTTTGGGTGCTGGGTGCAGGCTATGGGGTGGGGCAGAGGGTTGGAGTGCAGAAGAGGGTGCAGGCTCTGGAAGGGAGTTTGGGTGCAGGAGGGGTGCGGGCTATGGGAGGGAGTTTGAGTGCTGGGTGCGGGCTCTGTGCTGGGACAGAGGGTTGGGGCTCAGGAGGGGGCTTGGGGTGCTGGGTGCGGGAGGGGATTTGGGTGCAGGCTCTGGGAGGGGGTTGGGGTGCTGGGTGTGGGCTCTGGGCTGGGACAGAGGGTTGGGGTGCAGGAGGTGGTGCTGGTTTGGGGATGAAAAGTTTGGGGTGCAGCAGGCAGGCTGCCCCGGGGTGGGGCAAGGTGCCAGAGAGGACTACTCCTCCCCACCACCCCCCCCCCCAGCATGACACTCACCCAAGCCCCCCCAGGCTGCTGCTCAGAAGGTCCAGCCAGGATAACTCCCCCCAGAGTCGACTCGGAGTCGCCTGCCGGAGGTGGGGGGGGCACGCGCCTCCTCCCCTCTTCCCTCCACAGGTGCAGCAGCCGCCTCAGCCTGCCCCCGGCGCTGCTCCCTTGTAGCCGACTGCGGCAACGACCATCGAGGGAGCGCAGTGTGGAGCTGCAGGGGGCAGCTCCCCACTGCCCAAGGCAGACAGGGACACTCGGGGGAGGTGTACAGGGGTGGCAGGTGGGGCTGGGAGACATTCCAGGGGAGGCGTGCAGGGGCCACAGGCAGGGCCAGGGGAGAGACCCGGCCCTGAACATTGGTGAAGCTGGGCCCCAATGCCCTGAATTTGCTGGAACCCTGGGCACCACAGGCCCCTATAACTCACTGCCTCTGTCCCTTTCTTCATGGGATGTAGCGTAATTAAACAAAACAAATGGTATGCATAACCGGCCAGAGTCTCCCCTTTCTTACACTGTAAGTGTAAGTCCACCAACTTCAGTGGAGTTACTTCTGATTTACAATGGTGTTGGCAAGGGCTGGACCAGGTCCTTTGATCTCAGTTACACTAATGGAAATCCAGAGTAATGTCACCGAGTTAAATGATGTTACTGCAGATTTACAAACGTGAAACGGAGAGCAGTACCTCTGCCATTAAGCTGCACACCCTCCGTCTATTCCATTTGCATCCTAGAGCTTCCTAATCAAGCTTTGATCTCATTGTTGTCTGAATTCTGAGTATACCTACAAATAAGCACACAACTTTTCCACTTCTGTTGCCCAAATGCTGAGCAATACAACATCCCCCCACCCGAGAGCCAAACACAGCCAATGAATAGACTACAACATCCCCTGGGGAGCCAGACACAGTCAGTTAAAATAACTGACATTTTTGCTTTGTTATTTTGAGGAAGAGAAACTTCTCCCAAATTATTTTTATTCCTTTTGGGGCTGGGGCATTCTGTCCTTCCTCTGATCCCGCCCCCACCCCTTGCCCCGCTTTTCTTTCCCCCATATATAGGTGATTTATTCGGTCATTTTTGCAATATTTCTAGGACTGTTACATTATCTTCTTCATCCTTTATGTTGTTATGAATGGCTTGAGTTGTAAAGGTCAGACCACATGTATACTCACAACCTGTTCTCAGAAACACTGACATTTATGGAGAGAAGGAACTGTCTGTTCATTTAGTCAATCCCCTGCCTCGCCGCTATGCTTCAGCAAGGAAAACCAGAGACCTTATCACTAAATCTTTTATTCCCTTTTGAATCCTAAACCTAGTGCTAATGCCCACTGATCAGGTTCATCGTCCCTGTTCCATTTGGCCCGCTCCACAAAGAAACAGTTACTTACCTCACAGTAAGCATACCTCATATGCTTGAGATTGGCCATCAGTGTGTGCTGGGGCTGCACGTATGTCCATGTCCTAATGCCCGATACCAAGGGCATAAACGGCAGAGCAGGCCAGACTATCCTTCAGTTCCTTCACTAATGTAGGTTCCAGGTGTTATTAGAGTCCATAGTAGTGGGGAAGAAGGCAGATCATGGAATATACATTGACAATACATGTCACAGAACCACAGTTACTGTAAGGTAACCATGTTATAGCACATCCTTACCAGAGAACTCCCTTGTGGCATTGTGCAGTATAAGAGCCACTCAGGCTCAGTTTTCCAGCTGGTCTTTCACTGCTCTGCCCAGCCTCCAACACTTCCTAGATTGCACAGATGTAGCCCATTAAATTAGATAGCTCTTAACAGAGTACAATACAGCTAGATACTCACGTTGAACATCTCTGGGTTGAAACAGCTTGTCCTTTCAATCTGTCTGCATACACTATAAAGAGTCTCAGACTCTAAATGGTCTAGTTGTATGTAAATAGAATAATATTCTGAGGGCAACCAATATATGTAATCTAGCCTCTCCTCATTGGTATGTATGTGGTTTGGGAAAGACCGGTACATTTCAAATGGAAATCAGTGACTATCTTCAGCAAAAGTTTGGGATGGGGCCTAAGAGTTACCTTAGTCTCATGGAAAAAATCATAGAGGGACTCAGACGAGAGCCTGAACTTAACCAGAAAAACTGAGTGATATAATTGCTACTAAAATTCTGTTTCCTGTATAAATGTAGCAAAAAGCAAGTTGATGTGCTCAAATGGGAATTCCTTTAAACCCTCTAGGGCCACATTATGGTCCTAGGGAGACAGCTCCCTAAATGGGGATAGCCATGTGAAAGACCATTTAGGAATCTAAGGGCTTGTCTATGTGAATTTGCACTCCATGTGTTTTATGGAAATATGCTTATGAGTGTAAATATGAAGTAACTGGAATATGCTTTATGCAAAAGGGCTCTTGTAAGGTATCATAACAAAGATTATAACCTATTGAATATATTCCTCCTATTTGTATGTATGTATCATTATATTTTTAGCTTCAGATACAAGAAAGTATAACTCTGGGGTCCTATTGTAATTATGCAAAGTGTGGGCCATTGATGGTGGTTTAGAATCTTGATGGCTCCCATTGACTAAGACAACTGGTTGTAAATGGTTTTGTTTACTTGCAAGCCTTCCTGTGTTCCTGTAAGCCAGCCCAGGAAGAATGGAGGCTGGGGGTCTCACAGGACATGTGACGATGTCACATGTTGCTGAAATCCATCTTAAATCTGGTACTTTTCCATTTAGAAGGAGAGGTGGGGACCCAGAGAGACAAAAGATTCCCGCCTTGGGCCAAAGCTATAAAAGGGGCTGGAACAGAACAAAGGGGGCTGCTAGTCATGAGAAATCCCGTAGTTACCACCTGAGCTGGAACTAACAAGGACTGTACCAGGGGAAAGGATTGGGCCCAGACTAGGAAGGAGTCTAGTCTGTGAAAGAAGCTTATCAGAACATCTCTCAGGGTGAGATTTTACCTGTAAACAGTTTCTTAATGTATTAGGCTTACACTTACGTGTTTTTGCTTTATTTTGCTTGGTGACCTACTTTGTTCTGTCTGTTATTACTTGAAACCACTTAAATCCTACTTTTTATTCTTAATAAAATCACTTTTGTTTATTATTGAACCCAGAGTAAGTGATTAATACCTGTGGGAGCAAACAGCTGTGCATAGTTCTCTATCAGTGTTCTAGAGGGCGGACAATTTAGGAGTTTACCCTCTATAAGCTTTATACAAAGTAAAATGGATTTATTTGGGGTTTGGATCCCATTGGGAGCTGGGTGCTGGAGAGAGGCGACCTGCTGAGCAGTTTTTGGTTAAAGTCTGCCGCTTTGGGGGGCATGGACAAGACCTGGGTCTGTGTTGCAGCAGACTAGCATGTCTGGCTCAACAAGGCAGGGTTCTGGAGTCCCAAGTTGGCAGGGAAGATGGCCTCAGAGGTAATTCCAGCACGTCAGGTGACAGTCCAAGGTGGTCTCTGTGACCGAACCCGTCACAGTCTATACTTCCACTTAAGTCGATGTAACTTATGTTGCTCAGGGGTGTGAAAAAGCCACCACCCTGAGCGACACAAATTACATCGACTTAAAGCGGTAAGTGCTCTCCCGCTGGCATAGCTTCCACCTCTCGTAGAGGTGAAATAATTATGCTGATGGGAAAGTATGTTCCTGCTGGCATAGCACAGTTTCACCAGATGCACTACAGTGATGCAGCTGCATCCGTGCAGCTGTGCCAATGTAGCCTGTTAGTGTAGACTAGCCCTAATTAGTTGGGTGGGAGAAGATTGTGTATCCATGGATTGGGGGAATGGAATGCCAATATAGTTGCTAAGCGCACCTGAGCAGAACTAAGAGTTACTCCAGAATTCTTGAGTATTCGCACGAAATCTAGGACAGCCGGGAATTTGGTAACAATAGGAGGTAACTGACAATGCTTAGCCCATACTGAGAACCTCCTCCATTTGGCAACGTAAGTTAGCCTATTGGAGTCTTTTCTACTTCGGATTCAAATGTTTTAAAATGTCCAGGAGTCAGTCATCCAGCCAACATTCAGACTGTGAGGTGTGGATGAAGGAAGTTGCCATCATCCTGGGAGATAAAGTCTGATGAAAGAGGTAAGCATTCTGGAGGACAAGTGGACAATTTCGTGAGGTCTGTACTCCAAAACTGACTTGGCCAAGCAGGTGCTATATGGTGACTGTGGCAGAGTCTTGTCTGACCTTCCTTAATGCTCTCAGGATTTGCGGGGTGGGAGGGAAAGTGTAAGTCATCCCTGGAGACCATGGTATGAGGAGTGCCTCGGTTACGGATCCTGGGGATAGGCTTCACCTGGAGCAGAAGACAAGACATTTCTTGTTCCTGTCTGTTGCAAAGAGGTCTGACTCTTGTTCCCATTGTTGGAAGATGTCTCTTGTAATGAATTCCTTGATAGTCAACTTGTGGACCATGGAGAAACATCTGCTTAGGCAGTCTGACAGGGCATTTTGAAGACCTGGGAGCTTCAAAAGATCTGTCAAATGACAGATGCACCAGTTCCAGACCCAAACTTCCTCCTGAGACTGGGGTTGGAAGGGAACACCTCCTTGTCTATTTACATAAAACAGTCATGTCTGTCAAACAATTTGTGTTACCACTCCTTGGATCATTGGGAGGCAAGCAGCAGAGGCTCAACTGATTGCTCTGAGCTCAGGCACATAGCCCCTGAACTGGGTAATGGTCAAGATGGGCTCCTCACTCTAAGAGGGTTGCATCGGTCACCAGTATCTTATGGGGAGAATAGTAGTCTCTTGCATACTTGACATGGATCTTTCCATCAATTCAGGGAGGGACATCTACATGTCTGAAGCAGAGTTTCCCAATCTTTTCCAGTCGAAGGGCACACTTCAGTAAAAGATTTGTGCAGTGCACCCTTGCCCCATGCTAAATTATGACCAACCCCCTCCCCCTTACTTTTAATGAGTAATTTGAGTTTGCCTTGATATGCAGAGTCATTTAATCCTGGCAGGAAATGTTGACAGTGCAACTCGGAACTCTTGCTCCACCCATCTCAGATGTTCTCTTTGTTTTTGATGTAAGTCAGGCTCGAAAAATACTTAACTTGCACAGGTACGTTGTTGAAAATGACGACAAAATGGAGATAGCACAGTCCAAGATTACTGTGTATTCATCTGCCATTGTCAACTAGAATGAGTCCAGAGGCATGTTGCCAAACTTAATTTTAAAAGAATGGCCCATCTTTAATTTGGCAAGTTGCTCGAGTCATTATTGTAAGATTCTTAGCACTTTCCGTTGCAGAGGAAATCCAAGGATCCCAGACCCAGTCGAAATCTTCTATATAGCATGAAGGAAAATATGAGCTGAATTTTTCTTCCAGACTTTTCAAATGCTCAGAAATGACACTGACCAAAAATACTGCCAGTAGAATCTGCCATGTTTTCCAGGGGGAACATTTCTATTGTGCCTTTTGGTACTTTTTGCATGTCAGAGGGCTAACTTAGATCTAAACTCATGCAGTTTATCCATGAAGGAGAGAAGATTCTCATTTCCACCTTGCATTTTCCTGTTCAGTTCATTGAGGTGGTAGAATATATCAGCCAGCGAGGCAAGTTTTGTACATGTTGTTCCATGGAAAAGCCAGCGTATTTCTATGTCAAAAGTAAATTCTGGTGTTCTGCTCCCATTTCCTCACACAACAGCGAGAAAAGGCAACATTTTAAGGACTGTGATTTTATTAAGTTCAGTATCTTTATTGCTCCATCTAACAGTAAGGAAAGTTCTTCCGGCAGTGTTTTCGCCATGAGATCTTCACGGTGCAGGAAACAGTGGGTCACCAGGGTTTTGTTCTTTGACCTTGCTTACAAACCCTTCACTTTGCCAGTCATGGAGCCAGTCCCATCTGTGCAAACACTAAGACAATTCTTCCAGTGCAATTCTCCCTCCTCAAGGGAGGCTGTTTTCACCCTGAAGATTTCCTCTCCAGTCATGTGACTTGGCAGTTGTCTGCTAATATAATTTTTTTAAATTTATCTCCATCAACTTGCCTGACGTTAGCCAAGAGTTGAGCGTGGCTACGGGTATCTGTTGATTCATCAAGCTGCAGTGCAAATTTTTTGATTGATTTTTTTTCCCCTCAGAGCACAGTCTCAATGTCTGCTGACGTTATCAATGCTACTTATATTATCTGAAAGGGGAACTTTTGTGATTTCATTGACTGCATTTGCACCTAACATTACTCGCACCATTTCTTTGCATGCTGATAAAATTAATATTTCTGCAACTGTATGTGGTTTTTTTGCCTTCGCTACAAGTTCAGCGGCGAAGTAGCTTACTTTCAATGATTTATCAGAAACTGTTACACAGTCTTTTATCATTTGCACTTGTTTTTCATTTTGAACCTTCAAATGCTCAAAAAAATATTTGCCCTTGTTGGCAAGGGATGGATGTTTGCTTGTAAGGTGTCATATTAACTTACTTGGCACCACTACATGGTTTGAGAGATTCTCCCCACACAAAGACATTGTTGAAGAGAGCAAGATGATTCACCTGTAAACAAAAATCCAAATTGCAAATAACTCTCACAGTAGCATTAACTTACCAGTTGGACTTCATGTTCAGCTTCATCACTGAAAGTAGATATGGAGGTGCCAGAATCTCTTTTCTTCAAAAATGTGTCCATTTTTCGAGTCTTCAATTCAAAATTCACCACTGTAACTTAATGGATGATAAGAAAACACAGCTACCACGTGAACGGCAACATCATTGGAGTGTAGTTGTGTGACGTCTGTCTTACACATGTACACCCGAAGAGCAACAGCACAAAATGCAAATTAGTTAAGACACTAATTAAAATAGAGAATTTTTTTTTCTCATCAAAAGCAATTTTTCCAAAATTCCATGGCACACCTGTTCATGTCTGATGGCCTGTGCTCCGGCATACTGGTCTAAAGGATGCCTGTTTGATAGGTATGGTGAGTAAAGTACAGGTTCAGCAAGCCCTGCGTGCATCAAAGGTGAAGTCTGGCATGCTGCATGATGAACATGCAGGAAACCATATGTCCTAGGAGACTCAGGCAAGTTCTCACCAAAATGTGTGGTTGATAAGGGTGGTTCAGGATTCTAACCTGCCCCAGGGCAGAAACTCTGGCTCTATTCTCTGTGTTGGAGTCTTAGGCCCAGCTCAAGAAAAAAGATGGAGAATTTGATTAATAGACTTCTTCACCTCCCGAGGTGACTTTCCACAGATCAGCCACTCGAGGTATGGGTACACTGTTTCCTGTTTTCTGAGATAAGCTGCCACCACTACAAGTCATTTGATGAAAACTCTTGATGCTGTCAACAGTTCAAAAGACAGAACTCAGTATGTCCTACCTGAAACCTCAAGTACTTCATGTGACAGAAACATAGATGCATGCATCTTGCAGGTCAAGAGCCACAAACCAGTCCTGAAGATCTAATAATACACGTATGGGTACAAAAAGGGTTTACCATTCTGAATTTGAAGCTGTGAATGAAAGCTATGAGTCTCCTCAAATCCAGGATGGAGCACTACCTTCGCCTCCCCATTTGGAATTAGCAAATAGTTGGAATAAAAAGCATTTCCACTGTATTGAAGCCAAACTTCCTCTATTACCCCTAGACAGAGAAAGGTCTCCACTTCTTAAAGCAACAGTGTCATGACAGAGATCCCCGAACAGGGAAGGTATGGAACTGAAAATAAGATTCCATGCAGACTCTCTCTAGAAGCAAATGGTTTGATGTTATGAGGTTTCATGCTTCCCAAAAGAAATAGAAGAGGTGCCCAAGCAGAGAGGAGAAGGGGTAAAGATCCTATTGACTCGAAATACTGTAACATGGACTTGACGGGTTGGTCAAGAGGATTGGTTCAGTGTGGTCACAGTATGAAAGGTGGCCAGGGTAGAGGTTGAAAGTCTTCTCTTTCAAACACGGTCTCTTCCATGAAGGCTTCATGGGCCTTTTGTACTATAAGACAGTGGGTGAGGTTCTTTGTCTAGAATAGGATGTGTTTTCCCTGTTTCCTTCTGGGAGTCGGGGTGTATAATCCTAGTGAACACAGAATAGCCCGGAAGTCCATCAACAAGAGATACCACCGAGCCCGCCTGTTCTGCCAGCATGGGCCCCCTTTTACCTGTCTTGCTGAGCCAGGCTCTTAAGCCTCCTCTAGCACAAACACAAGCAGGGCCACACCCCGCTGCAGAAAGACACAGACACTGAGATCAGCTCTGGGAAGACTTAGCTTCAGGGACTTGCCCCAGTACTCAGGTGCCCACCTCCCTTGGAGTGCAGACCCAAAGGTATACTGTCTTGCGCTGCATGGAAAAATCTGCACAGCACAAGCTCATAAAAATTCGCCCTCTTCCTCGATGTGAAGAGAGAGATGCACAGTTTCTTGCCCCCCCAGATATGAATTGCACAAACTGGGCAATATTATAAACAAAACAAATTGATTAACTATAAAAGGCAGATCTTAAGTGATTATAACAGATAGCAAACAGAACAAAGCAGATTACTGAGCAAATAAAACAAAACACACAAACTACGCTTGATTCACTAAAGAAACAGGTTACAAAATGTAATTTCTCACCCTAAATGTTGAATTAGGCAGGATGCAGAGTTTCTGTAGCTCAGAGTTCCAGTTATTTCTTCTTACAGACTGGACTCCTGTCTCAGTCTGGACTCACCCCTGCCTTTCCCTTCAGGTTAGTTCCTTTGTCCCTTCAGGTTCTTTCAGCAGTCCTTTTCTTGGGTAAGCAATGGAGGAGAGTCCCATTTGCCTTCCTCCCCACCCTTTAATAAGATTTACATAAGGCAGGAATCCTGTGTTTCCCAAACTTGACCCTCCCCTCTCCTTTTAGTGGAAAGTTACAAGAAGTCCAAGATAATGTTTAGTATCGGGTGACAAGACCACCTGACCTAGTAGTGTAACAGTTACATCCCAGGACGCCTCCCAGGAAGGAGAGAGATTAGTAGCTCCATAGTCTTCTTGTTTTTTCCTAATGGCCCATCAAATCTGATGGCCTGTCATCTGGTGGGTGTCTGCCCAATACATACCCAGTTGTAATTGTTACATAGTCCATAATCCTGACTTTAGATATATACATACAAATTGGATAATCACATGCAGTAAATCATAACCTTTTCAATGATATCTTATATGACCCATCTTACATAAAACATATCTTAGTTATGTCATATCCATATCATAAGCATATTTCCATAAAGAATATGGAGTGTAATGCCACAGCAGGGATGGGATCACTGGCTCATCAGGTGCTGATGGGGAGACAGCAGCTGGTATGGAGTGTTCCTCCCTGGAAGGATATTCTTCATCTGAAGATTAACCAGTCTGATGGGAAGTTGCTTGATCACTGTTGTATGAGCCTTTATTAGTGATACAGATGATCTCAGTACTGATGAAGCTGAAGTAGTTGGTGCCACTACTGAAGTTTTCAGCACCGTGGATAGTAACAGATTTTATCTCTGTTGTACTACAAAGGACTCCTGGTACCATGTATTACCGCAGCACCAAGAAATGCAATGTGGGGGTAGATTCTGCCAGAGTTGCCAGTGCCAAGTGAGCTGTGCTGAGGAGCTTGGTTCTGGTACCATAGACTCAGTACTGGGGGGTGTAGTACCACTGTCTGAGATACCAGACTTTCAGCACTACCTTGTCCTGAGAGCTTCAGCGGTACTCAATTTAGGCTGTGGCTCTAAAGGGACTCAAGATTTATGAGGTGATTTTAGTCCTTTCTTGCACCATTCAGCAAAGGTTGATCTGTCCCTGTGTTTCCCAGAGTGCTGCTCTTTCTACCTCACTCCACACAAACTTAGAGGAGTTTTACTCTGTCCTACAAGAATCAGACGACCCTTCGCCATAGAGAGAGTTGGGAGATGGAGATGCTTCTGAGATGGAGCTCATGTCAGGGCACTTCTGGACTCAGAACCCCCAGACCAGCAAGGTCTTTCTTTCCTGAATCTGAGGCAGGCCACATAGCCTTAGCCAAAAGAGACAACTTGAGGCAACCTTCTGTGGATTTGTCTTTTCTGAGAAAGACTTATGTATGTTACATCTATTGGGGATGTACCCCTCCCTTAGATAAAGGCATCTACTGTGTCCATTGCTGAACAGCATATCCACTTCATAGGAGGGGCAGTTCTTGAACTCAGGAGACTTAGGTTTCATCATGATCTAGTTCCAGCACCAGGGGAAAATTTTCCACAAAAAAACAATAGTTTTATCCTGCCAATGGGCACAAAGGAAAACTAGTCTAACAATACTAAGCCTGCTGCTCTCCAAATGTATAAATAGTTACAAAAATATTTGCTGTGTTGAAATGTAAACATTGCTGGTGTTCCATCTCATAGCCAGAGGTGGTAAGAAGGAACTAAGGGTGGTTGGGACCACTCTGGCCTTGGTACAGACCACAAGGACACTTAGGGCACAAGCACAGCCCCAACAGAGATCTCTGGCCAAAAGATTCTGATCTTGACCACACACATCCCAGGAGTGGAACACATACAGACAATTGCTTGATATAGTGGCCTTTCTAATTGCTGTCACAATGGATCAGATAACTTGCAGCCTTGGCTTGAAATCCCCTGTGCCTTATTTCTCACAGGGAGATTAATTATGTGAACATGCCCCATTTTTCTTCCCAAGGAAGTCTCACCTGTCTACCTTATCCAAGAGAAATTTTGCTAGACAAGGCTAGACTGGATCTGGTGGCATTCCAAGGCTGTGTGCTAGGCACTTAAAGCTTACATTTCCTGGACCAAACCCTTTAAGCAACTCCAGGTCCCTGTTTGCACTGTTCAAGTGGGAGAAGGAATCCAGAGAGGTAATTTCCTGCTGGATTCATGCCTGCATCCCACAATCCTACTCCCTCACAAACTTCCCCTCCAGAGAAACTCAGAGCTCTTTTTACCACTGAGAACAGTAGCCATGTCCTGGGCAGAGCATAGAAAGGCATCTATGGATGAGCTCTGCTGGGCCAATGTCTGACTACAGCTTCTGGAGATGTTAATAACTGAATCTATATGTGGCCTTTGATGAGTTCTCAGAGGAGTTCTTACATGGCAGCCTCAAGGTTGCTGCCCTTGAGAGGAAGACTACTCACCCCAATGGGCTCCAACAAATCTCCCCTCTTGCTCTCAGTCTGCTCACCCTCCCAAATCTGGTCACTTCACCTTATAGTCTCCCTAGCTATTCCTTCCCACTGTGGGTATAGTCCCTGTAGTCAGACCCATACAGCCACATCACAGAAAAACAAGACTTCTTGTACATTGCTAATTGTTTGTGATGCAACCTCACTAGTATGAGCAGGACACCCAGTAGAGGCACAGGGCTCAGGCAAAGGGACTAGACCAGGGGTCGGCAACCTTTCAGAAGTGGTGTGCCGAGTCTTCATTTATTCACTCTGATTTAAGGTTTTGCGTGCCAGTAATACATTTTAACGTTTTTAGAAGGTCTCTTTCTATAAGTCTATAATATATAACTAAACTATTGTTGTATGTAAAGTAAATAAGGTTTTTAAAATGTTTAAGAAGCTTCATTTAAAATTAAATTAAAATGCAGATCCCCCCAGACCAGTGGCCAGGACCCGGGCAGTGTGAGTGCCACTGAAAATCAGCTCGCGTGCCGCCTTTGGCACGTGTGACATAGGTTGCCTACCCCTCGACTAGACAGTCAGGGTAGCACTGGCTAACAACAATTTTTTTTCCAGCTCTAGAAGTTCTGAGAGGGAGAAGTCTGCCTGCACACAGAGGAACTGTGGAGAAGCTGGGCCCAAAAGCCCTATCACTTCCCTGACTGAAGACTCACCCCAGTTTTCCACCAGTATGGACATCACTGCAATGCTTTTCCATGAAGTAAGTTATTATATCCACTCCCTTCCTCCTGCTTTTGGCTGTGAGCTGCTAATAATGGATGGACACCTCCCCTCCAGGGGCTCTGGTAAGCCCATGTGTTGGGATTTTTGAAAAGTGATTTAGGAACACAAGTCACATTGAAAAGTCAGCGATAAACTTGTGAAAAATCCTACCTGTAGACTATGATCCAGTCCTGTCCATGTTGTCTGAGGTGTTACTGGTTACTTGTTCTGCACCTGGTTCTCCAGTCTCTGAAAGTTCTATACCTCAGGCAATATTGATGTAACAGAACTCTTCCCCCCTCATCTTGTTCAACACTAACGAATCCTACATTTTGTAAATTCACAAGGATGCCTGTCAGGTTCAGTGGAGGATACTGTCCTATATTGCACTTGCCAGTGTACTGATCTATGCGGTGGTTCCCAAACTATAGTGTATGGCAAAGCATCTGTCATTCTTTAAAGTAGTGATGACAGTGTCTGCCACATGTCACCCAGTCCAGGACACTTAGGAATTCCAGAGAGTTGTTTTTTTTAAAATAAACCAGTTAAACTAAACTGAAAAAAACCAACCCCAAACCAACCACATTCCTTTTGTGACTTGTGTGTCTGCTTCCTTGTCAGTTGTTTCTCTGATGTAAATTCAAACACGAGCATGTTAGCAGATGACACTAATACCAGAGAAGTAGCAAACATATGAAAGAACTGAACCAAACTGCAAAGTGACCTCTAGAGTTTAGCACAGTAGTTTAGGGCAGTAGGGCAGCAGACAATGAATGGAAATTCCATACTACTAAAATGTGCAGTCCGGTGCAGAGAGGAAACAGATACAAAATGCACTAATGTAACCAAACAGCCTGACACACTGCATTAAAGCAAATTTATTTTCATCTACTTTCTTTAATAGTGCCCTTATTTTCCATGGGCACTTAGTGACTTCAAGGAAGGGAACCCTGAACCCTCAGAGTTGGGAGTAAAATGTCCGAGATGCTCTCTCTCTCAACAGGCATTCCACTATATGATGATGTTTGAAAGCCACTCAATTTACATCTTCCCAAGAGCACAGTTGACAGAGTGGGTGACAAAGGGTACTTTTGCCATAGATTGTGTGTTATGTATTAGTTGCGACATGCCCACCATTGCTGTTCCCTTACTAGGCTCCCACATGTAATAGCTGATCCATCTGATATTTTTGGATTTAACCAGCATGCAATTTCCACCTCAGAAACACTATGCAGATGGAATCAGGCAACCAGTCTCCATGGCCTATTTGAACTTTTTGCTTGCCTAAATCCCACTCACTTGCTGATAGAATTGCAGGGACGTAAGGAAGCTGTATTTTTAAATTGCCCTGGGAATAAATTTCAAGTCCTGCATGGAAGTGGTCGGTCCAGCCACCAAAATAATTTTTATCAATCAGATCTGATGTGCATTTCCTGTTAAATACATCTTGCATAATTAAGATTTCAGGCTTTAGGAATGTCCAGATTTCCTTTTGGTGTCACATGTGGGTGCTTGAGGGACAAGCAAAATAAATGCTTAAAAACAAATTACACGCAAAGAGACTGTGATTGTTCACTCTGCCTTGAATTACAAAACAGCATTTTTCACATGGTTAGAGTCCTAGGTCATAAGAAATGTCACTTGAGAAGAATGCAGAGAGGAAGAGATGTAAAACGCTAGCAGTATGTCTGATGGAACCTGGCTTTAGGAATGACTTCTCCGAAAGGAGAAAGGGCTTTAATAATAAGCAAGTGTATCAGATTTCTGAAAACACTGTCTTAAGGTCCATAGAGCAGCTGGCAGTGCTATGAATTCTGTGACCTGCCTCTGAACCCTTCAAACTCATTTCCTGTCAAGCATCAGACCCAAGAGGACAAGCAAAAAGCTGTTAAATTATTTTCTAGAACAGTCTGAGATTAGAATTCCAGTAATGTCTTGAATTCCATTTCAGTTGTCCTAAACTGGCCACTTCCAGTTCCTAAGATTGTTGTGCGTATGGCAGTGCTCTCCTCCTTTGGGGGGAAGAAGCAGAGAGCGGGGGTGGAAGGGAGGAGGAAAATAGGTTGCAGCTTTTCAGACAGTGAAGAGAAGAGTCAGATACTAGATTATTTAAATAAATTACACAGACTTTCAGTAGATTAAACTGTCAGTGAAAGATTCATTTTGTCCTTAAGAGTGGAGGTAAACCTGATTGCAGTTTATTGAGTGGATGCCTCTGATCTCTTCCTATGTCTGTGTGCTCCAAGATCAAGTGGAGGCTGGTGACATCTGAAAGTGGATAGGCAAAACCAATACACAACGGCACACCGATAGAGTCATTTACAGCAACAGAGAAAGACCTTCTTCTGCCTCAAATCAGTCTAGGACGGGCAAGCCTCCTCTCTCTACCCCCATGATCTGCCACTGCCAAGACCCTCATAAGAAGTGATGGAGAAGGTTCAGAAAAGTACCCAACGTTTTACATGCTTATCCGAAGTTAATGTGAGTCATGTAAGAGTTAAATTGGGATGGAAATCCTGCAAGACCTGACTCTGATGAGATAGCAGGAAATTCCACTTTAGGTTTTTCCAATTTCCAGCCAAAACCTGATCTGAGTAATTCAGAACCATCCCAAAAAGTTGGTTTAAGTTTTATTATAGAAACTTGTTTTTCTTGCCCTAGTTCACCCACAGGGCCCAAGTTCACAAAAGTAGAGACAGATCCAAGCCTCTCATCTCAAACCCCTTTCCCCCCCGAAGGTTTGGACTTGGGACCAGACTGTGCATTGCTGGATCATCTTTACAGACAGGTGAACCATGAAGCCAGGAGCTCCCTTTCTTCTCCAATTTAAGAAACCTTAAGGGAATCTTTTAAGGATTTAACTCTTTGCCTTTTTGTCAGCTCTCCTGTCAGCAACACAGTGAGGTCTAGAATAACAAAACGGGATGATGAAATGTGGTGTTGCTGCCTTTCAAAGCTAAAGAGCACTAGGGATACGAAGGCAAATTCAATAATGGTTAATGTATTTTTCAGTAACTATCTTCTATTTCATCTATAATTGTTTCTAACTGGTTTTATTTTCATAAGCATATTACAACAGTAGAGCTAGATACGTAGCAGATTGTTAATATTAAAACGTAAGTCTACTGATAAAGGAAAATGTTAAAGTAAACGAGAGGAGAAAACTTGCAGCAAATTAATCAAAACATTCTCTTTCAATGGGGATGAAAAGGTGCATAAATCATTACAGACACATGCTTGTGATTTTGCTTTTCTTTCTTTTTATTATTCTCTCTATTACCCAGCTGTTTAAATTAGCCTCAGCGACTGATCCAAATTCCAATAAAGCACTACTCCAGCAGGTGTATAAACTGAACAAATTCTATCATCAACAAAACCTTAAAGATGAAGATCCTGCCAAGCATGAAGTCTATTTCCTCTAATCACCTCATCTGATATTTCAGTTACCCCCCCCCCCAAACTTCTAGTCATTGGCTTGTGACCCAAAGTCACAGTCCACAATGGCCACCATCTGATCCTTTGTATCAGAAACTGACTGGAGAACGTTTCAGTGGAATTAGGCATATTTTCCAAGTCAAATTAATGGAAATTCCTGGTAACACAAGAATGAATTAACAAACTAATGTTTTCTTTTGGTTTAGGGACTCTTTGAACTTGCCATTACAGCTGCTGGCTGAGCAGAGACTAACCCACAGCCAACCCAAAAATACCAGGCTAAATTACGAACAAATAGGAAAAATACCACCCCTTGTGTTTGAACCTTGGGCCCATCTAGACAAGCAATAACTTAATGAGAGAATCACCTTCCTAGTGCAAGGACAGAGCCAAACTGTACTTTGAAATCACTATGCCCTGGGGGGACTGTCACCCTGATCTTGTGTGGGAAGGCTGCTGGACCTGTTGGAGTAAAAAAGATGTTAAACAACATATATGAAACAGGAGTGGGGTTTCCAGTTTCCTTTTTTGAAAGTAAACAGAATGCCTTATTTAGGAGGAGAGATGTGACTTCTAATTGTACACACAACAAATAGAATAAAGGGAACAAGGTGAACACATTTGCTTTTCTTACATAGTCATTAATATTGAAGTCCAAAAAAAGACTATCAGGAAACAATCCTGCATTCATGGTATTTATTATAGCTCCTATGAGATGGGCCTGACCTTTTCAAAAGTTTGGATCTGAATCCAAACTTTGCAGCTGCCTCCTTTTGACAATGGACCAAACTTGAAGCCCTACATCTGAATGCTCCTGAACTTTGAAATAATTTGGGTCTAAATCTGGATCCAAAGTTTGCAGCTTGGGTGTATTTTGAACATTCATTGTAAGTGGCTTAAAGAGAAAGCTACAAATGTAATTGCTATTCCTGTTGAAAAGAAGATCTTTATAAGCAGATGTCTCCCTTTACAATTTACTCCTCTCAGCATTATTGTAATTAATGCATACAGGATGGTTATAAATCCTTCTCTCTCTAAGGTACTTTTAGCACACCAAGTATGTATTCTCTAGGTGCTATACATAGCAAAGTAAGAGAGGCATAAAACCTCTAACAAAAATGAGCTCTGCTTTCACTTATCTGAGGCTAGGTCTACACTGCAGCGGGGGTCCGACCTAAGATACGCAACTTCAGCTACGTGAATACCGTAGCTGAAGTTGCGTATTTTAGGTCGGCTTACCTAGCGGTGAGGACGCGGGAAAGTCGACCGCTGCCGCGCTGCCGCCAACTCCGCTGCCGCCTCCTGCCGAGGTGGATTTCCGGAGTCGACGGCAGAGCGATCAGGGATCGATTTTACCGCGTCTTCACTAGACGCGGTAAGTCGATCCCCGATAAACCGATTGCTACCCGCCGGATCGGCGGGTAGTGAAGACAAAGCCTGAGGTTCAGCTGCTCATACTTGGGTTAGGGTGTCTAGGTGTGCAGTTTTCGACTGGAATGTCCAGTTGAAAAGGGACCCTGGCAGCTCCGGTCAGCACCTCCGACCAGGCTGTTAAAAGTCTGGTCGGCGGTGCTGCAGGGCTAAGGCAAACTAGTCTCTACCTGTCCTGTCTCCATGCTGTGCCCTGGAAGCGGCCAGCGGACCCGCTCCTAGGCAGGGGGGCAATGGGACTCAGCACACTGCCCCCGCCCCGAGCACTGGCTCTGCACTCCTATTGGCTGCCTTAGCCCTGCTGCGCCGCTGACCAGGAGCCGCCTGAGGTAAGCCCATGCCCCAACCCCGAGCCCCCAAAACCCGGAGCCCCCTCCTTCACCCCAAGCCCGTCATTCCCAGCCCCACCCCAGAGCCTGCACCCCCAGTTGGAGCCCTCACCCCCCCGCCCTCCAACCCCCTACCCCAGCCCAGAGTCCCCCTCCCACACCCTGAACTCCTCATCCCCAGCCCCAACCCAGAGCCCGTACTCCAACCCCCTGCCTCAACTCGCAGCCCCCTCCCGCACTCCGAATCCCTCGGCCCCACCCCCAGCCTGGAGCCCCCTCCTGCACCCCCAGCCCCACCCCAGAGCCTGCACCCCCACCCCAGAGCCTGTACCCCCTCCCACACCCCAACCCTCTGCCTCAACCCGCAGCCACCTCCTACACTCTGAATCCCTCAGCCCCACCTCCCAGCCTGGAGCCCTCTCCTGAACCCAAAACCCCTCATCCCCAGTCCCACCTCAGAGCCCGCACCCATAGCCAGAGCCCTCACCCATTCTCCCTGTCCCAGCCTGGAGACTCCTCCCCACACCCTGAACCCCTCAGTTCTGGCCCCACCCCAGAGCCGGCACCCACAATTAGAGCCCTCAGCCCCTCCCGCACCCCACCTCCCTGCCCCATCCCAGTGAAAGTGAGTGAGGGTGGGGGAGAGTGAGCCACTGAGGGAGGGGGAATGCAGTGAGTGGGGGAGGGAGGCTCGCAAAAGGGTGGCGGGGGCTAAAACCACAGGGGGTGAAACTGAATCCTTCCCCCAGATATAACTTATTTTGAAATCAGAGTGCATTAATATTGAATATTAACAATTGCAGAAAGCCACTACCGTCTCCCTTTATTTTATTTAAAACAAAACCAAAAACCAAAAAACACACCACCACAAAACTACACATTGATTGAAGTAGTCTTGAAACTATTGAAAATGCTTATTTGAGCTTTCCTTAGAATTATTATAGAAGTGGGAGACAGCACCCTTTAGCACTAACAATTTTTAGTGAGATACTTTGAAGAACTATTGTGCACACAGTAACTGGATTATCCTCACAATACACCCATGATGTAGGGTATGGTAAATATCATTATTCCCACTTTGCAGATGCAGATTTTCAAATGATGGGCATCACAAAGCTTTTGGATGTGCAACTTGAGACCGAAGTTCTAATTTGCAGAGGGGCTGAGCATCTGCAGACACCAATGACTTCAAATCGAAGTTGTGGGGCTCCCCACCTCTAAAAAGTTAGGCCTTATCTGTCTCACATTGGGTAACCGAATAGGGAGGGACCCAGAACTAGTGGGCACACATTTTAAAATGTTGGCCTAAGTTATTTGTTCAAAGTCATACAGGGAGTGGTGGCAGTCAAGGATTAGAATTCAGGAGTTCCTGGCTCCCTGTTCTGTACCATTGTGCCTACCCCACGGCTTTCCAAATTCTTAAAGTCAAAAGGGATGAGTTTCCATTTAAGCATATCAATTCAGCACTCAGAGTGGGTGCACACAGGTTCTGATGCAAGAAGCAAGCAGACTGGTTTGGGTGATTTGCCTTTAAACAAAAGACAAGGAAGAAATGTTTGCACCAAAGAGTTCCCTGAAAGTTGGAAGGGGCAATAAATTTGAGCAGTCAAGGAGATGACAAAGCTAATGAAGATGTATGATAGCAACAGGGACCCCCAGAGAAGAGGAGCCTACTTAGAGCAGATGTCCCCAAACTATGGGGTGCACCCCCCAGGGGGTCGTGGAGGAACGTTCAGGGGGGCATGGCAGGGCCAGGGCCAGTCCCCATTGGGGGCAGGGAAGGAGTGCCACCCAGCCCTGCTCTGCTCCAGCCCCAGCCTTGGCCCTGACAGCGGCCCTGCTGAGGCTTCCACCCCCAGCCTCAGCCCCATTCCTGGCACCAGCCCTGACCTCCCCCTTACCCCAGTCCCCCTCCTCCCTCCAAGCCATGGCCCCACTCCAGCTCCTGGGGTGGGGCGTGACCATGAAAAATTTGGGGATCAGTGGCTTAGAGGGTTTTGCCTGTGCACCTTGGAAGTCAGTACAGAGGCACTGGAATGGGCCTTCTCAGGCTTGTGGCCCTTACATGTAGGAGCTGAGATGAGTCATTTAGCTGATGATCTGTCTGTCTTTTGCCCAGTGCCGAAGATGGCAACTTTGGCAGTCTGGGCTCACTGGAGCAGTGCTCCTTTCTGCTCATCAGACATTGATGCCAGTGTAGTGGCTGATGATCGGGGCCTCTTTTAGCTGCTGGGCCATATCCACTGAGTGGAACCATGGCTCACCAGGGCACTGACAGAGCAATTGCCAGATGTCTGAGGCATTGGCATAGCTCCCTTCTCAGAGTCTGCAGAGGCTTGCATTGACCTCTCTAACAGAGAAAGCTTCAGCCTTGCCTCCCCCCTCACTCTCTGGGTACTCATTGGAGTAAGAATGACAGGATTGTCCTGGAGACTCCAGGAATTAAAGATTAATCTTTAATTCAAGATTATGTCATGATGAAACCTCCAGGAATACGTCCAACCAAAATTGGCAACTGTAAACATCACTCAGATATGTCTTTGTCTCAGACAAAGCGAGCACCAGGACTACTTGTTGTTAATGGGCATCCAAGTGTCATATGTGGGACAGGTCTTAAACCACGTCTTTGCCAATAGGTGTAAAAACAAAAAAACAAAAAACAACCAGCCCAAAAAAACCAAAATACACTACACTATTATATACATGTAAATGAGACAGCATGCAGAGCAAGCAGACATTGTAGGGGTTCCATCTTGCGACACAGACTGTAAGAAGGAACCGAGGAATGGTTCGGTCCCACCTCACCCTATATGCCCTCAGTGGCGGGGGAGGAGGAGGGCATCCAGAGCTAAAACACAGCCCCAGACATTGCTAGCCAAACGAATCCAGTCTCTCACACGTGGCACATGTGTGCCAAGAGTGGAATCTGTCTGGACAGTCATTCAAAGAAAAAGGAAACTCACCGATTGTAAACATTCTAGAGAGCTACAAAGTTAACCGAACAAAGTGTACTGAAAGGGGGTGAAAAGGAAAAGCATGGGGTTAGAACCTTGTGAAAATGCTATCTTCACTCTTCAATGTGTGAAAAAATAATTCCAGTACAAATTGAAAACAAGAAATGGAATTACAGACAGATTGTTTGCTCCCAAATAAACTATGTTGGGAAAACTTTCACAAGGCACTGTTACATAAGAGAATATGGAGTTTGGACATTTATAGAACAGTCCATTGCATCTTTGGATGTTTTAATGAAATATAAAAAAAACCCAAAACCCAGAAACAAGGGCCTTTACATGTGGTTAAAGAGGGTTGGACCAGCATTTCTTGGTCCAGATGAGAGCTAGATTAATTTTCCAAATCAGAAAAACAGGAATTGAGCCAAAGTCAGAGACTCTATACATATCCAGCTTGCTCAGGAAGGATAGACAGGGGAAAAAGGGAGGAGGTGTTGCCTTATATATTAAAAATGTACACACTTGGACTGAGGTAGAGATGGACATAGGAGATGTTGAGAGTCTCTGGGTTAGGCTAAAAGGGGTAAAAAACAAGGGTGATGTCATGCTAAGAGTCTACTACAGGCCACCTAACCAGGTGGAAGAGGTGGATGAGGCTTTTTTTAAACAACTAACAAAATCATCCAAAGCCCAAGATTTGGTGGTGATGGGGGACTTCAACTATCCGGATATATGTTGGGAAAATAACACAGCGGGGCACAGACTATCCAACAAATTCTTGGACTGCATTGCAGACAACTTTTTATTTCAGAAGGTTGAAAAAGCTACTAGGGGGGAAGCTGTTCTAGACTTGATTTTAACAAATAGGGAGGAACTCGTTGAGAATTTGAAAGTAGAAGGCAGCTTGGGTGAAAGTGATCATGAAATCATAGAGTTTGCAATTCTAAGGAAGGGTAGAAGGGAGAACAGCAAAATAGAGACAATGGATTTCAGGAAGGCGGATTTTGGTAAGCTCAGAGAGCTGATAGGTAAGGTGCCATGGGAATCAAGACTGAGGGGAAAAACAACTGAGGAGAGTTGGCAGTTTTTCAAAGGGACACTATTAAGGGCCCAAAAGCAAGCTATTCCGCTGGTTAGGAAAGATAGAAAATGTGGCAAAAGACCACCTTGGCTTAACCATGAGATCTTGCATGATCTAAAAAATAAAAAGGAGTCATACAAAAAATGGAAACTAGGACAGATTACAAAGGATGAATATAGGCAAACAACACAGGAATGCAGGGGCAAGATTAGAAAGGCAAAGGCACAAAATGAGCTCAAACTAGCTACGGGAATAAAGGGGAACAAGAAGACTTTTTATCAATACATTAGAAGCAAGAGGAAGACCAAAGACAGGGTAGGCCCACTGCTTAGTGAAGAGGGAGAAACAGTAACAGGAAACTTGGAAATGGCAGAGATGCTTAATGACTTCTTTGTTTCGGTCTTCACCGAGAAGTCTGAAGGAATGCCTAACATAGTGAATGCTAATGGGAAGGGGGTAGGTTTAGCAGATAAAATAAAAAAAGAACAAGTTAAAAATCACTTAGAAAAGTTAGATGCCTGCAAGTCACCAGGGCCTGATGAAATGCATCCTAGAATACTCCAGGAGCTAATAGAGGAGGTATCTGAGCCTCTAGCTATTATCTTTGGAAAATCATGGGAGACGGGAGAGATTCCAGAAGACTGGAAAAGGGCAAATATAGTGCCCATCTATAAAAAGGGAAATAAAAACAACCCAGGAAACTACAGACCAGTTAGTTTAACTTCTGTGCCAGGGAAGATAATGGAACAAGTAATTAAGGAAATCATCTGCAAACACTTGGAAGGTGGTAAGGTGATAGGGAACAGCCAGCATGGATTTGTAAAGAACAAATCATGTCAAACCAATCTGATAGCTTTCTTTGATAGGATAACGAGTCTTGTGGATAAGGGAGAAGCTGTGGATGTGGTATACCTAGACTTTAGTAAGGCATTTGATACGGTCTCGCATGATATTCTTATCGACAAACTAGGCAAATACAATTTAGATGGGGCTACTATAAGGTGGGTGCATAACTGGCTGGATAACCGTACTCAGAGAGTTGTTATTAATGGTTCCCAATCCTGCTGGAAAGGCATAACGAGTGGGGTTCCGCAGGGGTCTGTTTTGGGACCGGCTCTGTTCAATATCTTCATTAACGACTTAGATATTGGCATAGAAAGTAGGCTTATTAAGTTTGCGGATGATACCAAACTGGGAGGGATTGCAACTGCTTTGGAGGACAGGGTCATAATTCAAAATGATCTGGACAAACTGGAGAAATGGTCTGAGTTAAACAGGATGAAGTTTAACAAAGACAAATGCAAAGTGCTCCACTTAGGAAGAAAAAATCAGTTTCACACATACAGAATGGGAAGAGACTGTCTAGGAAGGAGTACGGCAGAAAGGGATCTAGGGGTTATAGTGGACCACAAGCTAAATATGAGTCAACAGTGTGATGCTGTTGCAAAAAAAGCAAACATGATTCTGGGATGTATTAACAGGTGTGTTGTGAGCAAGACATGAGAAGTCATTCTTCCGCTCTACTCTGCTCTGGTTAGGCCTCAGCTGGAGTATTGTGTCCAGTTCTGGGCACCGCATTTCAAGAAAGATGTGGAGAAATTGGAAAGGGTCCAGAGAAGAGCAACAAGAATGATTAAAGGTCTTGAGAACGTGACCTATGAAGGAAGGCTGAAAGAATTGGGTTTGTTTAGTTTGGAAAAGAGAAGACTGAGAGGGGACATGATAGCAGTTTTCAGGTATCTAAAAGGGTGTCATAAGGAGGAGAGAGAAAACTTGTTCACCTTAGCCTCTGAGGATAGAACAAGAAGCAATGGGCTTAAACTGCAGCAAGGGAGGTCTAGGTTGGACATTAGGAAAAAGTTCCTAACTGTCAGGGTGGTTAAACACTGGAATAAATTGCCTAGGGAGGTTGTGGAATCTCCATCTCTGGAGATATTTAAGAGTAGGTTAGATAAATGTCTATCAGAGATGGTCTAGACAGTATTTGGTCCTGCCATGCGGGCAGGGAACTGGACTCGATGACCTCTCGAGGTCCCTTCCAGTCCTAGAATCTATGAATCTATAAGTAAGGCATTTGAAACAAATGATATTCGTGTTGATTAGAGCATAAATCAAAATTGAGAATAGAAACTAAAATGACCCCAATATTTAGCCAGTGTTCTATTCACTGAAAAATCCAACATGAGAAGAAATAGTTATGATAACGAAGAACAGAAATTCTGGGAAATTCAGTTATTTAACTTGAGGAGGCCAAACAGCATCTATTTCTCAAACATGGGTTTTTGGAAATTCTAAAGTGACAAATCTGGAAATCTTTCAGTACCTGTGTCCAATAAACAGTGTTCCGCATTTATTAATTTTACTCTCTAGCATAAGTAGTATTATTGTTGGATATGTCACAAAAAAAGTGCATAAATGACATGGCCAAATAGATTGTTCCCCAAATTTGATCTACTTAAAAATATTACAATGGTTGGCAAATATCTTCTAGTTTCCATAGTATTTAGAGAAACCCCAAATCCAACCACTCCCTTTAAGTTAAAAACAAACAAGCCCCCCCCGAACATTTGTGAGACACAATACCAACAAAGTTTGAGCAGCAGTAACAAGATTCTACAGAAGTCTAACAAAGTGAAAACATTTCACTTAAAAAGACCCCAAAACAATAGAAACAGTTTCTTTAAGATGATTAATAACCAAGTCAAACAAAGCAGAATTCTGAATTCATGAAAACTAGGAAGTGAAACTGATCAAAGAGGCAAAGTTGGCCAGTCTATTTTCCCAAAACCAAACCAAAAACACCACTAGATTTTAAAAATTATTTCAATATTAATTGCCTGAGCTTGGGGTTATCAGTAACAAAGGCAAGGTAGTGCATTAAAAAAAAATCTAAGCTAAGTGTCTTCCTAAAGTTTAAGAAATTAAGAGTTTAAAAAAATAAAATAATGGAAAAGTATTTGAGTGTACTAGATACTTTGGGATTATTTTGTTATTCTCCATTCCAGTGGACACAATTACTATATGTTGACTCTCTCGTATTGAAAAATCTCAGCTGAAATAACCATCTCCCACACAAAAATGTTTTTAAATGGCCTATCTGGTATGTTTTCACATACACAAGGAGCTAAACATATTTTCAGCCTAGAAAAAAAAGTTCATATTAAGAAAAATATAAAGAAAGGACAAATATAAAGTCTCTTTGAGAGACAGAGCAAAGAGCAAGTCACTGTGTCTATGGCAGCTGCATTTTCAGCATTTAAAGTTGAAATATACAAGAAGGACACCATCTTCATTCAGATGCAGTTGTGCACAATGCTCTCCCATATTTTGGGTTTATTGTATGGGAGATTAGAAGGTCCACACCCAAGCCCTCCCTGAAATATTTTGGTGTAACGTCAAGTCTGAAAGTTATGGAATCATCCATACATTGTGTGAATCAGAAAAATAAAAGGGATACAGTATGTGTTTGCACATCAGTTAAATGGAGGACCTTACTGAGAAATGATGAGCAAATGGATTACGTGATTGTACCTCAAAATTGGAACACAAACACCGAAGGGACACACGAGTCCAAATAATGAGGTAGTGATGAAGGATTTTTCTCCCAGAGGGACCTTTCTACCTGCAAGAATGAGTCATGTCAATAGCATGGAGATCCACGGACAACACCTTCTTCCAATCAAGCCAGGGAACTGGCAGCTCCTGGGATAACAGAATTTCAGACTCCAAAGATCATCAGTCAGAGAAGCAGGGACCTTGCCCAAGCTGTGAGAACTATGCAATATAGTTTGTTATCTGAGGTCTCAGTTATCTTCATTTGTATTTAAGAAAAGGTGTAGACTTTGCACGTACATCTTAAGAAGGCATCTGTCATCATACAGGCATTCCTACTGAGAACTGTGTGTGACAATGGACAACTACAGTACTATTGTGGTTTCAAATTCTTGGAATCTTAACTTGGGATACAGATGTTGTTGGTAACGGTAACTGTGTAAACCTACTGAGAGAAAAAAATCGACTTATGATAAAAGGTGAAGGATACTTGACTATTTTGGATGCTCTGCTGTTTATGCCTCTTGATTTATAAGGTCTTTTCTTTAAATTGCATTATGGAGTATGCACTGTTTGCAAAACTCTAGTTAAGGGTGAGTCAGCAGTTTCAAATGTACTTCCTTTTCAGGGGTTAAATAAGCACATATTTTAAAATATTTTCCAAGCTGAATCTTGGCAGGGGCATCCTCAGGGTTAGAGCAAATTCTTTATAGAAGCCTGATGATGTGTTGTTTTCCTGTGTCCCTATAAGTCTGGGGTTTTTATGTTTCTGTTGGTTTTTTTTAACTCTATAAAGTTGACTCGTGGTGCTTTTGGGTTTAAGTCTTTGGAGTGAAGTGCAAAACAGCTGGTTTATTTCTTCTAGAAGATCTAATTATTATAATTGTGCACTGAATTCCCCCCACCCCCAAATCTTGTTTCCAGGACTCAGAAAAGTATATGGATTTATTCTCTCTTTGGGAAGCAGATGGAGCTCTCATAGATGCTAGGTGAAGGGGACAAGGAACTCTGGCCTGTGGGCAGATCTAGATAAGCTGTGAGCGATCATTGGTCTTTAGTGCATATCTATAGAATTTGTGTGTGAAAATCTGGAGGAAGCATTCTCTGCAGGCTCAAAGATTTAAAAGAGGTCAGAATACCAATTCACATGACAGACAATTTCCCATAACCCTAGTTGTGCCACAGCTGCTTTGCACTGGCCCTCAAGCACAAAGCACCCTTTAAGACCAGTCTAACCAACCCCACAGGATCACCCATGCTACAGTGATATTTCAGTGGTATAGAGGTTTTATGCCATCCTCCCTCCCTGTTGCCAGCAGAAGTAGTACGGCCAGGGTAATGGGTCATGTTTGAGACTCTCTACACTCTGCTGATCCTGACTATGTCAGGCTCCCCATCTGGGAATGCTGACAGCCTACAGAACATAGCAGCATTTTAGGCAGTCTGAAGGCTGCTGTATGTCTAAGAAGTTTGAACGTTCTTCCAATGTTTATAAAACATGTGTTTCTTTTATGTAAGAGAATTTGTAATTTTATGCAAAAATGTGACTTCACATGCAAAAATCTTTCCGATGGGTAAAACCGCAAATCCACTGGGGACAGTGTATGTCAACCTCAATAAAGTCTGGGTTAAAAGCAGGAGGTGTAATCAGTCACTCAAGGAGGCGGTTTTATCATCTCCACTGAACAAACTATGGATGTTCAAAAGGAAAAACTGTAAGTTAAATACATACATCAGACACACAGAATATTGAAGCCAAGCACAGAGGAACATTTTTGCGTTGTCCTCATCACCACAACTTTATTTTGATGACACATTTATGAGGACAGACTAGATTTTAGTGGGACTGTAGGACTGACCAAAATAAATGCAAAACAGTTCCAGACCAGAGCTGGAAGTCAGACTACAAGAATCTCTCTGTCCTTTTGGGCTGAGTTTAAGTTAGATATTGGCAAATTTGACTTGGGAAGTGTTATTTGCTGTTTTATTCCCATACTAGACATGCCATTGGCAAACCACATTGTCAAAGTCTGAATCAGGACATATCATATTGTACAGACTATATCAAAACTTATGTAAGCACTAGCTAGCTTACTACAATATTTTGAATACTTATTTTCTGATGTAAATTTGTGTTTTATGGCACAGAAGCTTTGACTAGAATTAGGATTGAACCAGAACCCCAGAGCTGAACTCCCCTGCATGGGAGGATCCAGTCTGCACAATTGGCCCTTATCTCTAGAATAGGTTGAACCAAAAGCACAGAGCTGAACCCTTTCCCCATACCAAACATGTGAAGAATTCAGACCCGGACCCATATTCTGTGCCTTGGGCCAATCTCTGGTTTTAACTAGTACACAGATGTTCATCCATCTTATTAGAAAACATACTGCTGTTGTGATACCAGTACTGGAATAGTGCACCCAGTTCTGGTATCCACACTTAAAAATGGTATTGAAAAATTGGAGAGGATGCAGAAGACAGCCACCAAATTGACATGGGGGCTGGAAAATTGCCTTTCAGTGAGAGAGCTCAATCTGTTTAGCTTATAAAAAAAATTCAGAGGTGATTACAGTGTATAATTTATCTTAACCGGGAGAAAAATACCAGGTACCAAGGGACTCTAATCTAGTGGACAAAGGCATAACAAGAATTAATGGAAGGAAGCTGAAGCCAGTCAAATTCAAAATAGAAATAACACAGTTTTTTAACTGAGAGAGATATTAACCATTGGAACAAACCACCAAGGCAAGTGATGGAGTTTCCATCTCGATTTTTTCAAAGCAGGACTCCAGGACTTTCTGAAAGACGTGCATTTGTCAAACACACACTACTGGGCTTAATACAGAGCTAACTGGGTGACATTCTAAGGTCTGCAACATACAGGTGGTCAGACTAGAATCACTAGATAATCTAATGTCTAAATTGCAATTAGATACCTGTGGCTGGCCTTTGCCAGCTGAGTCAGGCTTAGGCTAAGGGGCTGTTTAATTGCAGCGTAGACATTCCGGCTCAGGTTGCAGCGCAAGCTCTGGGACCCACCCACCTTGCAGGGTCCTAGAGCTCGGGCTCCTGCTCGAGCCCCAATGTCTACATTGCAATAAAACAGCCCTTAGCCTGCCTGCCTGAGTCAGCTGGCACAGGCTAGCCATGGGTTTTTAACTGCAGTGTAGACATACCCTAGGAGTCTCTGAGTCAGGCTCGGTCCTGCAAAGCTTTACTCATGTGAATTATGTCTGCTTAATTGAGTAAAGGCTTCACAATGACATCTTTGATTTGTGAAGTTTGTAAAGAGAGTTCAGAATCTTTGGGAGGCAAAGCATTATATGCATGACTATTATTACATTCGACTATCATAATATGTGGTAGGGGAGTACAACACTTTTCTATTATGTTGTTGCATTAGGAAAGTAAAATATTAAGTGGATAATCTTGCAAGTAATTCCTATATACTACATTCATAATTTGCTCATATTTGTATGAAGTCACAGTAAAAATTCATAGGGTATAACAGATGGGCAGCGGTGAGATACAAAAAAAAATTTTTTTTGGTGAAATCACAATCCCGCAAAATTAAGAGTGGGTTATGATGTCCCTTACATCTCCAGATGTAATTTTCCCCATCATGGCACTGCTGTTAATATGTATTGTTTCTAATGAGAGAAAATGCAAATATTTCTCTTCTCTGGAAGAAATTGATTTGGAGCTAGCTTTCCTCCTAGGTGTCAGATTAATATTACTTGATTTCTAATTGAAAGTTATACATATGCAGGTAGCAAAAGCCTTAATGGGGGGTGATTTCTAAAGGCACAAATGGGGGTTAGGTGCCCAGATGCCTTTGAAAATCTAACTGTCAATCACATTCCTGTAAAAGCTATGTATTCTGCTTATCACATACACCCACAGCAGAATATTTCTTATTGACCTACCAATCAAGTCCCTTTTCAGATGGCTTTCAGCTCAAATATGGATCATCAATAAGCAGAAAAAAAAAAGTCAGCTAAAAACTATGTTCCCCTCTTCCTTCCATCAAAAGACAGGGTAAGTTATGAGCTTCCAAAATTTTCTAGTATCAGAGGGGTAGCCGTGTTAGTCTGAATCTGTAAAAAGCAACAGAGGGTCCTGTGGCACCTTTAAGACTAACAGAAGTATTGGGAGCATAAGCTTTCGTGGGTAAGAACCTCACTTCTTGCATCTGAAGCTTATGCTTATGCTCCCAATACTTCTGTTAGTCTTAAAGGTGCCACAGGACCCTCTGTTGCTTTTTACAAAATTTTCTAGTTTTCTTTCTCTATGTTCCTCTTAAAACAGCTTATCTGTTGGGGCTGGTCTTCCAAAACTAAGTGTCCTGCTGCCAAGGATAGTAAAACTAAAGAGGCTGGAGGAATAGTTCCAAGGTATATTGCTAAAAGGAAAGCAACTACAATACGCCACTGGGCATTAGTTTTGAATGACCAGTTCTTATAACTCGACTTAACAAGTACACCTCTACCCCAATACAACGCTGTCCTCGGGAGCCAAAAAATCTTACCGCGTTATATCGAACTTGCTTTGATCCGCCAGAGTGCGCAGTCCCGCCCCCCCGGAGCACTGCTTTACCACATTATATCCGAATTCGTGTTACATCGGGTCACGTTATATCGGGGTAGAGGTGTAATATTTTAGCAATCTTCAGAAAGACTTGGGGTGAAATCCCCACCCCACTAAAGTTAAGGGGAATTTTACCATGGACTTCAGCGATGTCAGGATTTTACCCCAGGTATGCAACAATTAAAGTTCATTAAGGAGAGTAATTAATAGAGGAAACCACTGTTCCCACGAGAATAGCATATTTCCTTGTCCCATTGGTAATTTGGCAAGTTATTACTCAGCTTCCTGCATCTCTTTCCTGGGTTTGCTACCAACAACAGAAAGCTTCAAGGAATGACATGCCAAGAAAGTGGTGAGCAACTCCTAACATTTTCAGCATCGACACCATCATGCAGAAATTAGTGATAAACCAACTCTAAAGCCTAATATACGAAGTATGTTGGTCATATGCACATATTCACCAAGACACAGTCTAAATGGCTGCATAAGAGGGACCTATATTATTTGTGAGTTAAAGATCTGCTTCCTCACTTCATGGCAATACTTTTATATGCAGCTGTTATTTGGGGCTCAGCCACATTTGAAACTCTTGCTACATCTACTAAGATATATTTACAATAGTGCAGACTCTCCCCCTCCACCCTGAGATTTCCACAGTGTTACATGCTCCTGCTGCATTAAGGAGTAGTGGACCGAGCTCTGTGTTCTACCTCTATGCAGGACACAGCCCCGTCTTCTTGTTCTGCTGCTGCCATATAAAGAAACAGCTACAAACTGTACTTGGGAGTTACAAACACCAGAGTTACGAACTGACAAGTCAACTGCACACCTCATTTGGAACCAGAAGTACGCAATCAGGCAGCAGCAGAGACAAAAAAGACAGTAAATACAGCACAGTTGTGTTAAATGTAAACTACTAAAAAATAAAGGGAAAGCAGCATTTTTATTCTGCATAGTAAAGTTTCAAAGCTGTATTAAGTTAATGTTCACTTGTAAACTTTTGAAAGAGCAACCATAACGTTTTGTTCAGAGTTATGAACAGCCTCCATTCCCGAAGTGTTCGTAACTCTAAGGTTCTACTGCAGCTAGCGAATGGTGGCATTGTGGCTTGAGTGGCAAGTCAACCAGCCTTTCCAATTCAACTACATTAGAAATGAGTCTATCCCAAAGTCTCCACTCGAGAGTACTTTCCCCTGATGAATTTTGGGGAAGTTTGGACCTCTGGCTCCACTTTGTGGTTGGGCCCACCTCTTAATTTGCATACCACAGTCCTATTTATTGACATGAAGTAGGACCTTTTTTCGAGGTCACAAAACACCAATTCACTTAATTATTAAAAAAACAAAAAACAAGACAGCAAGACCTTATTGTGCATCTACTGGTCACCAGTTTTGCAATAAATCTATGGCCATCAAAAGAAGTGCAGAACTGATAGTACCTTTCTTCTGCAACACATACAAGAGACAGACAGACTTTGGGAAATAATACAGATAAAAATGCACCAAATCATATTATGGTTTTATTGCATGAGTAATTTGAGTGGACAGTAAGGTCCAAATATATAAATCCTTGAAATATGAAGACATCACCTTATGAATGTATTTAATATGTTACCCACTCTCAGATGGTAGAAGTTAGAGATGAACAAAACCTACTAGAACATAGAGACCTTAGCCCATGTGAGAGCCAGGGCCCTTTAATCATTCATGCAGAATGAGATTTTTCCAAGTAAACACTCTTATATAAAAAAATCTATTCTGCAAAAAGAAAAGAGGCAGTCGATTCTTTGGTTTACTAGCCATTTGAAAAGCTGAGCTTTTTTGGGGGGTTACTTATGAGGAGAGGCTGAGGGAACTGGGTTTTAGTCTGCAGAGGAGAAGAGTGAGGGGGGATTTGCAGTGGGGGGGGGGGGGTCTAGGTTGGATATTAGAAAACACTATTTCACTAGGAGGGTGGTGAAGCACTGGAATGGGTTCCCTAGGGAGGTGGTGGAATCTCCATCCTTAGAGGTTTTTAAGGTCCAGCTTGACAAAGCCCTGACTGGGATGAATTTGTTGGGGTTGGTCCTGCTTTGAGCAGGGGTTGGATTAGATGACCTCCTGAGGTCTCTTCCAACCCTAATCTTCTATGATTCTATGATTTTAATGGAACAGAAAAGGAATGGGGGGAGGGAGGCATAGAGAAAAAACCTATAGTACCTGTGAGCAGCCCTTTCCCCTTAGCATCTCACACAGCAATTAGGATTCAGATGTGAATAGAGAGGCTCTCTCTCTATTCACTATGGTTTCTACTTGTGCCCTCAATTCCCATGCCAATATCTGAGATTGCTTCTGCTTTAACAATTTCAACTTGCTTGGCACATGCTGCTGTTTGGCTGTTTTACTTCTCAGGGCAATGGAACTTTTACACAGAAAATAGTTAAGTGTACTTAGAGTCTATATGAAACTGTCTGGGAAATCGGGATTGGAAGTAAAAAAGAAACACTGTTGTAATGCAGGAATTTGATGCAGAAATAGGTTTAGCTGTACTTCCTTTCCCTTGTTTACATAATTTCTGCTCTCTGCTTGTTTCGAAGCATTTCTTGTCCAGAGACACACACAGAACTAAAATGGGCAATAGTGTGGTACACAACAGCTGCAGGAGCTTTTGGGTTACTTCTATTTCTACAGCGTACATAGATTTTGTACTGAGTTTTGCTGAGACTTGGTCATCACTATGAAGAAGAAATGCAAAAGAGCCCTTCACTTTTGTTTCAAAGCTGGATATTTAGGGCCAGCTCCTGAGTACTCTCAACACCAACCTAGCTCTCTATCAAACATTCATTAATGCACTATGATTGCTTCTTTCAGTGTTACTTGAGATATTCAGCTGCACGGCTGATAACTGACCAGCCCCTTTAATAAGAGATCATGAGATCTTCCTGAAACAGTTGTTAGCTTGTCTATGGAAAAAAGGGAAACACAACATAGTATAGATAAAATGCTAGCTTAATTTCATGCATTCTTTACTGGACTGCATAAAGGAGACCAAAGACGACAGCAACTCCTGATCTCCCCAATTGCTTTCCCAAGAAGAACCTGCTCCAGAACTTCTATTTTGAGTGAAGACTCTGACTTATTTTACACAATAGACTGTCCATCCCTTTCCTTCACCTGGTTGAGCAGAATAAACAGCAAATTAAAAAAAGAAAGCCATCAAGAGAGCCCTTAGCTTCCAACCAGTAGAGCTCAATCTTGCAAGCATTTTAGTGTCCCCTGATTGGTGCTCAGTACACTCAACTCCCATTGAACTCAATTGCTCATTTACCATAGTTACAGAAAAGAGAGGCAAGTTGAAAACAGAAATAGCAAATCCTTCAGTGACTGTTTCCAAATACACAATTGGCTGGCATCAGAGCCAGAGTAGAAAGCAACTACACCTTACAAAAGAATGTTACAGCAATGCACCATTTTTTGGAGCACCGCTGTTGCAGGCTGTTAGTGTGTTGAACGACGGGCACAGAACGACATTTTCTAATAAGAGTCTCCAGGTGACTGTAATTCTGGGAATTGTGTCACAGCAGCAGACCTTCAAGTACTGCCCTCTGCTGGGGTTCCCCTTCCATATGCTATTTGGTAACAGACATGCCCAAAAGTCAGTCAGAGAATGGACAACATACACAAAAATTCACACACACGAAATGGCAGTCTCTACCCACTTCTCAGGAAAGAGACTCCAACAAGTTCTCACATCACTAAAGTTTCATCACTTTTACAAAATATATTTCATAGCACCAATGTAATCATAGATAATTAGCGTAGCAGCACCACTTACCCAGATTGCCTTCAGACCTGCTGCTGCCTCAGTTTCCCCTCACATTGGTTAGATATTCCAGCCTTCGTGCACAGTTTGGTTGCTGCAGTGACTTAGCCCTCTGGTTGTCAGAAGAGAAAAGCCCACCCCTTCTAGGGTATCAAAGTTCAAATGGACTCCAAACCCACAAGAGTTTTCTGCCTTCACCTGAGAGGTGGAGCCCTTCCTTCCTGAGAGGCTGTCTTCTTCTTCAAAAGAGTCTTCCACCCCTCCCCTGGGCCGTGCTCAGTGTCTCCCACTCCTTTAGAGCGCGCTGACTCACAGGGCTGCTCTTTCTGGACTCAGTCTCAGTCCAGCTTCCCCCCCCCAAAGCTAACACAGGGAATGTCTGTCAGAGCCTTTCCATTTTTCCCTCCCTGGCCCTATTTGGAGTCAACATTCCATTTAACTGAGCTCTTGCTGGCCTTTATAACAGCCAGGGGCTCTTCATCAGGCCCTACCACTCAAATGGAATGCTGCTAATCAGTCACAGGTGGGGCTAGGTGCTGTGACCCCATGTGCCAGGTCCCAATGCCACTCCCTGAAATGTGGCCTGGCTGCCCCTCTCTCATAACAGAGGGGTGGCTGGGCCAAATCTGAATGGTGCTGTGATCCCATGTGCCAGGTCGCAACACCTGGAGTGGGGTGTCTGGCCCAGTCCTGCAGGACAGGAGCTGCAGTTTCCAGGGAAGTGCTGGGCAAACATGCCCTCCAGTCCCCCCCCATGCTCTCCTCTGCACCAGGCTGGGATTAGGGTTGCGGTGCCAGAATGGAGGGTGCTGCTGCAGGTGGTCAGTATCCCCTCAGCAGGGCAAGGAGGTGGCAGTGTAGTCTACAGCAGGGGTTCTCAACCTTTTTCTCTCCGAGGCCCCCACAACGTGCTATAAAAACTCCACGGCCCACCTGTGTCACAACAACTGATTTTCTGCATATAAAACCCAGGGCCAGCGTTAGGGGATATCAAGCAGGGCAATTGCCTGGGGCCCCACACCACAGGGCCCCCAGTGAAGGTAAGTTGCTCAGGCTTCAGCCCCGAGTGGCAGGGCTCAGGGATCTGGGCTCCAGCCCCATGTGGTGGGGCTTCGGCTTTCTGCCCTGGGCCCCAGTGAGTAGGGTGACCAGATAGCAACTGTGAAAAAATGGGATGGGGGTAGGGGGTAATAGGCACCTATATAAGAAAAAGTCCCAAAAAACGGGACTGTCCCTTTAAAAATGGGACATCTGGTCACCCTATCAGTGAGTCTGATCCTGGCCCTGCTTGGCAGACCCCCGAAACCTGATTGCAGCCCCGTAGGGGGCCCCAGACCCCTAGTTGGGAACCACTACAGCACCTATTGAATAGGGAGGCACCATCAATGACCCATTGTTCCCCTGGTTGCAAAACCTTACTCTGCCACTGGCTGGGCCTCATTTTAGCTTCTTCTCTCTAGCTGCAGCAGTCCCTGATTTGGCTGCTTCTGTTCATAAGGCTGGAGTCGCTAACTGGTTCCTCTGTGCAGTTTTCCTCCAAGGCCACAAGGTGAGGGGACAAAGGAAGGCAGCACCTGGGTCTTAGTGCCCCCAAAGTTTGTGGGTAAAGTCTCCCCTGTACAGCTCTGGATCCAGGAGGAGTTGGAGGGAGGGATAGCCCCAGCTGAGCCTTGTTATACACACACACACACACACACACACACACCAGTGCAGCAGTCCCTGCTTTGGATGCATCTGTTCCTACTGGCTGGAGTCTCTGGCTGATTCCTTTCTGCAATGCACGAATACTCTGCTTCATCAGATTCAGAACAATCACAGGTAGGGTTTGATGTACTAGGACCTTAGGAGATATGATCTTGGATTCTAAAATGGGAGTACTGCTGTAAAGTAGATAGGATTCATTAAATGACTGCAGTTCCCTCCCCCATACTCTATGATTAACCTGTATGTGTATAACAATATGCGAGCTAAATAATTGTAAATTGAAAGCAACAGAATTAGTCCTTCAAAATGAAAGATTACCCAGCAGGGTTTCATACTAAATTCTGACACTAGTTTATTTTCTAGAATGTATAACTTCAAAGAGCCAATACAGTGTCTCTGTCTGGCTGAAACATACTGCAAATGCTCATGTGGGAGTGCAACGAGTGCAAAATCTGAACAGAACTCATATGGCTGCTGACTTTGTTTGAACAGAGAAGGGGAGAAAGAACAAATGGTTCAGCAAAGCTTGATATCTGTCAGCATAAAGCTAAACTCTGAATTTCCAAAAAGCCCTGTTATGTGAAACTCTGGAGCATCCCTGGCTCTGAGGGCCTGATCTAATTGCCATTGAAAGGTTCCCATTGGCTACAGAGCTGACGGTGCTCATGGAAACTCTGAGAATCAGGTCAGAGGTATCTAAAAGTCTCAAACCAGAGGCTAAATTCTATTCCGGAGTGCTTCAAAAGTAAATCATCTGGGGGTGAAATCCTGACTCTACTGAAGTCAATGGGTGTTTTGCTACTGACTTCAGCAGAGGTAGAGTTTCATTCCTGATTCCTAAACCTGTGAGTTAGCCAAAAGATCATACTTCCTCTGACCCTTTAATTCAATACCTGTTGTCAAACTTCTTCACAACTATGTTTTTCAACTATGAATTGTGTTTCTTTATTCCCTAAAGGCATATGTGAAGGATAATATAAGTATGCAAAACACAGGGCTTGATTCTCATTTCCACTAAAACCCCTTCACACTATTCCGGCTGTGTAAAGGGGAATTAAAGTGGGTGTAAATTACATTAACATCAGGGGTATAATGGCGACTTAAAGTAAATGAGAATGTGGCCCATAGCTTTGCTAAATATCCCCATGATACATCAATCCACTATTGTTAAAAACAATCTAGCCAGTTAAAAAAGTAAATAAATATAAAAAAATGGGCCAAGTTTACCATTGGCATAAGCAGGCACAAGTTGGCTTCAACAGAATTACCCCCATTTATGCCAGTGGCTAAATATTTTTAAAGTAAAAGCAAAACAAATACACACCATAAATGCACCATAAAATAGGATAGCTGTTTTGAAATACAGTGTTGATACTTACTTAAACTTCCTGCATGGTCAGCAATATAACTCAAACACTGAAAATCAGAGCATTTAAAAAGAAAACCATATTAGTAGAGTAAAATATTAATATTCCTTCCCAGTATTATAAATCCAGCCAATTGAGCCTTTAAGAGACGTTTCAGTGTTCATTGGAGCAAGGACCATAAGTGTTTTTGACCATGTTAATACTATCTATCTGTAAAAATGCATAAAGTAGTTAATTTATGTATAGAACTCCTTCCAAGAGATAGAAAGGTGAAATCCTTGTGTAATATTACTCTTGTGGAGTGTTTTATTAAAGCAGAAGAGAGACAGAGAGATTTGGGCCCAGATTGGTTTTTTAAAGTTATGGGTGCTTCTCTTTTCATTTTTGTTGCTTCCCTGGGTGTGTACTAGAACAGATCTATTGGCTGCATGGTTCGTGGTTTGAAAAACATCCAAAATACACAATAGGAGGGGTTTGGTTCTAGGAAAACTTGAACGTGCATTTCAGACCCAACACTGGAATTTCCTTCGTAGCTACAGATAGGATTGGGAATAAATATTGTGCACAAGGCTGTAACAAGGCATTGCCATTCTAGATCAGATCAGTGGCCTATTGTGACACAGAGGGCTCTTGGGCAAAGGGTCCCTTGTTCTGCACAAACCCATTACAAATGTCTCAGACCTAACAGTCTCACTACACCAAATATGTCTTGCAGGCTATTTATCTATAGGAAGTAATATGAAAGGAATCCACAGAAAGCTCATAACTATCACGACTCAATCACTATGAGATGTACGTATGGGTAATATTTAAGGAAGAATATAACTATACTGAAAGTATATTTTTGATCTTGGAGTAAAAGTTAGTCACCGGGGGATTTTGGGTATGTCTACACAGCGAGGAAAAACCCATGGCTGGGCCATGCCAGCTGACTCAGGTTCAGGCTGCGGGGCTATTTCTTGCTGTATTTCTGGGCTCAGGCTGCAGCCTGAGCTCTGGGACTCTTCCACCCTGCATAGTCCTAGAGCAGCATTTCTCAAATGCAGCCACAAGGTTTTTTTCCCTGCAGCTATGACAGTCTCCTGGGCAGAGATGGAGGAGGGGCCAAAGCAGAGGCCCCTCCCTGCAGCGCCCAGAAGCTCCAAGGGTGGGCTTCAGCCCCACCCCCGCCCATCTTCAGCCACAGGGCTCAGGGGGTGGGCCTCAGTCCTCCTCCCCTGGCTCAGCCAGAGGCTCCGGGGATGGGCTTCAGTCCCCCATTTCAGCCTTGGGGCTCTGTTGGTGGGCTCGTGCTCCAGCCCTCCTCCCCTAGCTTCAGCTGTGGGGCTCTGGGCTTCAGCCCCTGGGGTGGCAGGGCTTCGGGCTTCAGCCTGCCCCCCAGAGCCGTGGGTCTCTGGCTCGGGGCTTCATCAGAGCTCTCCTTACCGGGCGCTGTTGTCAAGAGGCAAGGCGTGGGGTGAGCCTGGGGTGCGAGGTCGCAGGAGGGAGCTTAGGGCAATGGGGAGGGGAGGGAAGCAGTGGGGCCCAGGGGGCGGGGGAGGCAGCGGGGGTCAGGGGGATCTGTGGGAGGCCGGGGGAGGCAGCAGGGGCCGAGGCACCAAAATACAACCTTACACTATTTTTATTATTGAGTGCAAAAAACAAAAAACACCTTACATAAATAAATTACAATGATTTGGACATGCATTTGTGCATATGTATTTGCTTTTCCTAAAGTTAATTAAGTATTTTAGGAAAATTTGTAAGAGCAGCCACCAGCAAGAGTTGGTGTCCGCACTCTGCAGCCACCAAACATTTTGTTGTGAGAACCCCTGTTCTAGAGCCTGGGCTTCAGCCCGAGCCTGGAAGTCTACACAGCCACGAAACAGCCCTGCAGCCCAAGCCTTGCAAGCCTGGTTCAGCTGTGGATGTCTAGTTGCTGTGTAGACATACCCAATAAGTCTTGGTGATGGCCCATTCAAACAGAAGGGAGTTGTCACTCTGCAAGGCTCAATTGTTCAGTGTTGCTCCATCCTAAGACTATCAGTGGAAAACCACTGCAACTGCAACTGCAACCAATCAAAGCCATTAGGAGGTAAAAAACAACAACAACGAGGGACAGGGGATTGTCCTTGTCTATTAATAGAAATAATAGATGGTTTCCGTATAACACTGAGTGGGAAGAGGCATTCTGCATCTATTCACTGAGGAAACATCTTGTGGAGTGGAGGTGTTTTTCATGAAAGTTTGGATGCTGGTTCCTGTGAAGCCAGACAGACCTTTGGGAAAAAACTACTCTATTAGATAGGAAAGGTAACTATTAATAAAATACAGGCTCTAGTACACATTTTAGGATTTTGTTTTGTATTGTAACCATTTGTTCCCACCACTCTCTTTTTTCTTGTGGAATCTTTCTTAAATAAACCTTTTATTGTAATGTTCACAATTGCTGTGTGATTTTACAGGAGCAGAGATTTAAGGTAAAACTACTAAACTGAGGTACACTGCTCCTTTGGGGCAAGGGATCTGGGATTTCTGTGAGCAGCCAGTATTAGGGGCTGGATATCACAAAGGAATGCTTTAAAGGGACTCAGGGACTGGGATAGGCCAGAGAAGAGTGTCTGAGTGGCTAACAGTCTGGCGGTGTTAAGGAGCTAACACTCAGCCACCATGAGCAAAGCTACTTCTTGCTAGAGAAGCAAGAGGTAACGAGGTGACTTGCAGTCCTAGGTACCGTGAGAATGGTCACACCCATATAGCTAACATGGAAGAAAGTGCAAGAAACCCCATTGTGAAACTGCTATTGAGAAGGGCAATATTATTACTGTTAGACTTATTCTTAAGGCATCCACTATCCTGGAATATGGGTTCAATTACATATTACTAGCTGACCCACATTTTGAAAAAGTGGAAGAGAGATTCCTATAACAGACAAGTATGTAGCATCTTGGAAATAGCAACTCCAAATTTGGAAATTAAAGTATAAACTTGACAGTGTACCCACCTCTGGAAGCTGAAAATAACTTGGGTGTGTCTGATAAAGGGAACTGTGATATTCAACTTGAAATATACTCAGAAATATTAGCAATATTTTAAGTGGTCGGAGTTCAGCCTACTTTCTGTTGGTTTCATGTTAACCTCTTTCCTCTATACTGTTAATCTAGTTTCTAATAGAGATAATAATATGTCAAACTCTGAGAGTGTTTGAAATCCAGACTCAGATCCCAATTTTACAAAATAGCTCCTTATCCTTATAATAGACCAAACCAAAGCCCTTAATCCAAACATCCCTGATCTTTGTGTCACTTACGATTTGCAGTTTGAGCCGGCCACTCATTTCACAAAACTTTTTAAAAAAATTAATGAAGAATATTACCTTTCAGCTTTTATTATGTCTGAGCATCTGAAAGTGTTTTAGGCACCTTGCAGAAACAAGCCAAGGCAGTCCAAAGAATTTAGAATCTAAATTCAGACATTACAAAACAAGTAAAGGTCATAAACAAAACAAGGTGCAGACAAGGAAAGGAAGGAAAAGGGTTACAGTAACAAGATAATAGGGTTACAGTAACAACATAATATAGTTAATCAGAGTGAAGCATGTACACATGAAATCATCATCACCTACAATCAGAGTAGATTAAGGCTAAACGGGACCTAGATTCCTCAAAACCCAGTTAGACTCTTCCACCCAATCCACTCCAAGATACGTGTCAGGGTGGATGGGAAAAAGCTATCTTTCTCTCTCTTGAGTCTTTGATCATCTTCACAAGAGATGAGCCAGCTCAAAATCACTGGTTTGCTGTTCTGACACCTGCTTCATGCCAGCACTGACTCATTGCTCTGTTTGGGTGCTGATTATCAGGATCGAGGCTTAATCTGTCAGTGGCTACATGAATCTATCAGCCTTTGATCTCCATTGTCCACTTTCACTCACCAGTGTTGGTAAGAAGAAAAACAGACACAAAAAGTGAATTTAAACTCTGTTTCTAATATGGAATAACTGGGACCACCACATATGTGAGAACACAACAAATTAAAGCCTCCCCCCCAAATCCCCATGTGACTCAGACTGAAATTAGTAAAAATCAGGAGGGCTGTTGACATCTGATAAATGGAATGATCATTGTTTTCCCTGTAGAAAGTTTCAGTAGCTGGAAGAGAAACTGTCTGAGACAGATTATATGTATTAAATATATATGTGTCACTATTTTTAAAAGTCATCAAGTATTCCTGGCATTGTACAATCAGATAAGGAGACACTGTTCCTACCTCAAGGATCTTATAAGTCTAATTCAGACAGACAAAACAATTCAGGCATGCAGAACACTGGAAGACATTTCACCATGAAGTACACGTCTTGGGGGGGGGGAGGGGGGACGTGAGGGGAGAGGAGAGGAAAGGGGGGAAAGTGGAACAGCTTAGCAGAAGAATTGTGTTTTCAGGAAATGTTTGAACAGCACAGAGGGAGCATAGGATTGATGCCCTAGGATAGAGGAAGTGCACATTTTCAAACTGACTCCTTTGTGACAACAGTTAATAAAGTTTTGTTGTTTGTAGCCTATAGGCGAATTGCTAGGGTATCGTTTACCTTATCGACAGTGACAATGTTCATTATGACAGGTTTCAGAGTAGCAGCCGTGTTAGTCTGTATCCGCAAAAAGAACAGGAGTACTTGTGGCACCTTAGAGACTAACAAATTTATTTGAGCATAAGCTTTCGTGGGCTACAGCCCACTTCTTTGGATGCATAGAATGGAACATATATTGAGGAGATATATATACACATACAGAGAGCATGAAAAGGTGGGAGTTGTCTTACCAACTCTGAGAGGCCAATTAAGTAAGAGAAAAAAGAGACACTTTAACCTGTCTGGCCATTCAATGACAGACCTGCGGGTGGCAATTTTGCAACAAAAAAGCTTCAAAAACAGACTCCAAGGAGAAACTGCTGAGCTGGAATTGATATGCAAACTAGATACAATCAACTTAGGCTTGAATAGAGACTGGGAATGGCTGAGCCATTACAAACATTGAATCCATCTCCCCATGTAAGTATTCTCACACTTCTTATCAAACTGTCTGGACTGGGCTATCTTGATTATCACTTCAAAAGTTTTTTTCTCTTACTTAATTGGCCTCTCAGAGTTGGTAAGACAACTCCCACCTTTTCATGCTCTCTGTATGTGTATATATATCTCCTCAATATATGTTCCATTCTATGCATCCGAAGAAGTGGGCTGTAGCCCATGAAAGCTTATGCTGAAATAAATTTGTTAGTCTCTAAGGTGCCACAAGTACTAATGTTCCTTATCTTTACTTTGGTAGCAAAAATGGAAAAATCCACTGACATGACAAAAATCTGAGTACATGTATTCTGTGGATTAAAACTCATTAAATATCCTGGGAAATAGCTGCAGCTTTTTTTTTTAAACTTATGCCAACAGAAATGTGTCCGATATGCCAATATTTGATCAGCCATGTGGTAGCTAATAACAGTTGAAATAGCCATTGATGTTCTCAAATACCTTTTTAAAATTAATTTTTCCATGGCAATCACAGCCTGAGTACATGAACAAAAGTTTCAAATAAATATTTCCATCAGTAAGGGAGTGAGTGGAAGGAAAAGCTATTTCAGGGTTAAACCAAATGTTTGACTACTGTAGCAACTGCACATTACATTTTGAGATTGTTACATGACCTTTAGGCCATGTTGACACTGTTAATGTACATTACACACACAGTGGTCAATGACATGACTTTTACATATCATAACTAACTCTTCAGTTTGTTCTTGGCGCTGGTGCATTATCTCTTGATGGGATATTTTCCAGGTTTTCAGGCATTGCTGCATACCCATACCACAAAAGGAGAGAGACTGGAGGCTTTAATTTGAGTCAGGAGTCTGAAGTGGAAGATTAAAGTCAAGTTAATTTTGACAAATTTTATCAAACATTTTAGATAAGGAAGGGAAGTCAGCTGCTTTCGTGGTACTGAAACATGCCCTGACTCTCTCCCCCCCTTGCCCCTGCTTGCCGGGAGCCGATTCAAAAAAAAAAAAAAAAAAAAAAAAAAGAAGCAACAAGCTACAACAAGCAAAAAGCTACAAGCCAAAACCTAGCCAACTCACAAGCCAATTAAGCCAAAAACAAGCCCAATTTCTGCATTTTTTTCATGGGTTTGGCATGTCTGGTGTGAATGTTTGCAGAATCAATGTGTATAAACTGTATGTTCCTTATGGGTGTTGAAATCCAAAGCTGTTCAGTCTTCCTATAAAAGCATGATGCTGCATCCAGGATCAACTCGGGGGGCAGGGGTTAATTGTGGTGGAGAGGGGATCTCTTAATACAGGTTCTGGAACAGTAGAAATGCTGGGGAATACTGTTGGGGTAGTCATTTAAGGAAGGTAGTGGCTTAACAGAAGAGGGCTTTAAATAAAGGTTTTGCTGTGATAATATTGAGTTGAACACCAAGAAAGAGATCTGTTAAATAACAAAGCAGAATACAGTAGAACCTCAGAGTTATGACCTGACCGGTCAACCACACACCTTACTTGGAACTGGAAGTATGCAAGCAGGCAGCAACAGAGACCCCCCCCCCCCCAAGGCAAATACCGTACTGTGTTAAATGTAAACTACTAAAAAAATAAAGGGAAAAATTAAAAAAAGATTTAGCAAGGTAAGAAAACTGTTTCTGTGCTTGTTTCATTTAAATTAGGATGGTTAAAAGCAGCATTTTTCTTCTGCATCGTAAAGTTTCAAAGCTGTATTGAGTCAATATTCAGTTGTAAACTTTTGAAAGAAAAAACATAACCTTTTGTTTAGAGTTACGAACATTTCAGAGTTATGAACAACCTCCATTCCCAAAGTGTTAGTAACTCTGAGATTCTACTGTACCATTATACAATCTGGAATAGTTGTCTTGTCTTACATAAATCTTACTTTATTTGAGACTGTTCTTTCTGCTCTTTGGTGGGGTGGAGAGGGGGAATTCTACTGAAAGCATCACATGATGAATAGCCAAGTACAACTATATACCATAAAATCCCATCTCTTGCCAAACTGATATACTGTAGCCTTTTGATCACCACCAGTTTTTATCATGTCACTTCTTATTAAACTGACAAAAGGAAAGGAACTGAAAATGTCTCCTGGAGGACACACAAACAAGAAATATCGGCATCAAAGAGCAGGCACTGGAAAATAGCTCAAGGAACATATCACCTGTTCTCCTCAATGCAAGAACATTTTCAATATGCTCCAAGTAAAAGAAGGCACTATAATAGGAGACTGGACAAAACATGACTTCAGATTAGAAACTGTCAGCAATTATTATTTTAGAACAAAGATCAAGCTGCTGTCGGGGCACTGTTAAAACAAAAGAGCATTTGTGAGACTAATGCAGTGGCTAGAAATGTGGAATATTACTTCAGTTCTTAATAGTGTAAACGTCAAGTTGCGGGGTCTGCATGGAGATCTAACAGTAAATTAAATTACCTATTACATGGGTGAACCTGTATTTCAATCTCATCTTTAGTCCTTTGCTCCTATTCTATCAGGGTTTGGGAACTGTGTAGAGGGAGCGTACTTAGACCATAGGTGAGAGAGTCTCTCACTGCTCTGGAAAGACCCTTCTGGGTTTCTCAGGAGTGGCAGTAATAGGGCTTAGATGAGAGCCATGACCGTCAGCTGCAACGATAGTTTTCACATATTAATGGCTGCATATACATTGTGGTTGCCAGGTAAACCACAGATATGTGGCATCTAGGTTAGAACTTTGTTCCATTAGCTCCAAAGGGTCAGGCTTTTAGCTTTCAGTAGTAAGTAGGGCTTCTGTTTTTTGGTGGTCAGTCACTAAAGTGCAGTAGTACACAGACACTAATCACACTATATTACAACCACATGATTGCTAAGACAGAAAGGTTTTGGAGGCGGGGGAGTAAAAACAACAAAGGCTCTGGGGGAAGAGGGAGGAAAATAAAATAGGGGGAAGGCAGAACCATGGTTTGCTGAAAAACATGAACAAAATTAATGCTAAAGGGAAATGCTCCATTTTTAATTGCATTTTGTTCCTTTCACATTCATTTACTGGAAAACATTTCAATGACTTCCTGTTCAATCTGCAAATGTGGATGAAAGCACCAAATCCTTCTCTACTATGCACAGAGTAGCTGCCCCACGGCCCTTATGCCTTTCTTGGATCCCTGCAACCATCTTGTCAAGATCTTCAGTGCATACGCCCAGGAAAAGTTATGGAGGAGCAGCTGCCATATATCTGTCATCCCCCCTTTAAACCACTGAGCCAGAATCCAAAGCCCAGAGCGAGTCTGGACGTGCAGTGACACAGAGGTGGTAGCTTCTGCCAGAGAGCAACCTAAATAGAGTTGCTAACTGCCTATCGCTTCAGCGTGAGCGCCTTTTCTGTTGGGGTGAGATCCCTTAGCCTTTCTTCAACCAAGAAGTATCCTCAAGGCAGCGGAGGATGCAGTTTAACATCATGCCCAGGACTAGCATCCAAAGTAAAGGAGAAGGATTGGTTTCTGTACTGTCTGAAATCAAACATGAAGACATACTAATGTTTGAGCCACATGTATACCAATATTCTACCATCTTGGAAAGTCAAACATAGAAAGGAATTAGGAAGAAGAAATTGTTACTTCGGAGTGTTTTCATTTGGCTGTTGAATTAAGGAAGAAATTCAGCACACAAACAAAACGAGAATGTGCTGCATGAGAACATGGACACCAAGTTAGACTCTGGCTCACACAGTGGCCAGAATTCTGGAAATAACCAACACCACATCGGCAACAACCAGAAAGCAGGTGCAATAGTGATACTCAACATGAACTTTAGCATTAACTGGGGAACTGATGCATCCATGTGAGCAGTCTGATTCTTGAAAGCAACCTCAGGGTGATCATAAACAGCTAAATATTTGGATGATCATGGATGTGAAAAATGAGAGATATGGCTCAGAGTCCTTACACAGAGTCTAGGGACATTGCAAGAGGAAAAGGCAAGAGAACCATATTTGGACAGAATCACAAGATTTGTGTGGTGTTGTTAAAGTATCAGATACAAACAATTAGGAGTGCAGAATGTGATGCCAGATTTTGAACATCTGGCCCTGCATCTGATAGTTGTTTATATTTTTATTACATAAGTACTGACCCAGAAGTTTGGGATTCCAATTATTGATCATAAATCTGAAGTTCCATAACATGGGACTGCTTATTTTTATTATTAAGGGTTTCTATAACCCTATCTCCCAACCCCCATTGTGTTTTGGATGTGAAGGAGAGGTTAGTAATATGAGAAAGACAAGGTGGATGTGGTAATATCTTTTATTGAACCAAACATTACCATGACATTGGTAATATGACATTCAAGTATCAATGTTCACATATTCTAAACATCTTTTTTTCAAAAAGTAAGTCACCCTATCATTTGTTATGGGAGATGGTGTCAGTGAGAAGAAGTGAGGGCAAGCTACCCCCAGCACTTTATATATGACCCTTGATAATATGTCTCCCTTCTCCAATGGGCAGGGTTCTAATGGTTCGTAGCAGGGGAGTACTGACGGTGCATGACAGAGGAGGTGCTCTTCCATAGGAAAGTGCTGTGAACTCTCCTCCTGCCTGGGTGGGTTTCTCTGTGCTGGGAATCCCCACAGAACAGTCAGGGATTCCCTCAGCAAAGGGAAGTTCTGCCCACTGTGGGGAGAGGCTTCCATAGCCTGTGTCACTGTGTCTCAACACTCCCTTTTGCCTACTCATCTCTGTTGCTATCCTCCACCAGCTCCATGGCTCCCAAATCTTATGCTACATCAACACCACCATATCTACTACCCTGCCCCCGCCCCCAACTCCTCTCTTTCTTGACTCTCGCTGAGGCCAACAACCTCATTGCCGCTGTCCCATCAACCAACATCCATTGACCCTGCCTCTTCTATGCTCCCAGGACTACCACCCTTCATGCCCTCCCTTTTAACCACATCCAACATTAAACTGACATTAATACTTAAAACTTATTGTGTTTTAGTTAGAATTTTTTGAGTTAAGTGCATTTTCCATCGACGCAGATGCTAAAAACTGAGATCAACACTTTAAGAAACCTTAATAGCCACACCAAACTCAATTTACAAACCTTACCACCCAAGCTTCACAATAGCCAACTAGAGTCACTGACTGCTCACCTCTATAACACTCCTTTTCCATTCCAACTCCTGCACAAATACATACGCAGCCAGTAAATAAGGACCAAATTCAGATGCACATTTTCAACTCTGACCTTTTAATTTCTTATAAACCAGTTAATTTAAATATAGAATTGTATAAATAAGTAAGATATATGGCTTTGACATATGGCAGAGTTGTGTTGAGAAACTGTGCAGTGAAGGTTCTGGTTTCTTTATACCTAATGTTATTATTTAATGACTAAGTGCAATAATTATGTGTTTGGTCTTTGGGAAAGGTATGTAAATTGAGACTGAATTATGGATGATACTGTTGCTTTAAATTCAAATTTCCTCGGTTTATAGCATTTTTGCTGATAGATGTTTAACTTTTAGCTAAGGTTTCTCAATGTGCATTTTTTGTATAGGAATATATACAAAACCCCACTCATTTTAATACCAGGTAATTTGGGATTTTGTGTTATGGTACAAGATATAATAAGATCTTTATTCTGTGGGTATTGCACTATACCGATATAATCTTTCACAGTAAAGGAAGGATTTTTTAAAAAAAGAAGTGTATTTATTACAAGATGGTTAGCATACATAAGTCATGTAACATACATAAAATAGTTAAAATAACCTAGTTACAAAATAAGATGTGTTGTGTACATTTTCAAATAACCTTAAAAACAGTGGGATCAGTATTTTACAAAGTACATATAAAAGTACTTCATATACACAGAAAAATACAAATGTGCAAACACCATTTTCACAGGTGGAGATTTATCAGTTGAAAATGCTAAAAAAAAATCCTTCATTTCTTTAAAAAAATTCCATATGTATTAAAACAGCTGCATTTCCTATTCTGTGTGCAGTGTGAAATTGAATATTATTTAGTCAAAAAATGAACAGTGGTTAAAAAAAGGTGACAAACTATTTAATAATTGAAATCCTATAAATGAAGTCAGTTAGGTTAGTCTGATATTAACAATTATAAGCAGAATGTCTGGAAAAAAAATCAGAAAATACCAAATCATATATACAAACTCTATGAAATATTAGTTGGATATTTAACATATTAACATTAAAAAAACCTCACAATGGTTTTTATCTAAAGACTCCACTCCATGTCATCACAAACTGTAGCAAATAAAACCTCTAGTAATTTTGGGCTATATATAAAAATAACCCAACAACATTCCTCAAAGATTTTAAGATGAACAAACACAATGTTACTAAATGTAAAAATCTAAAACAGTCTTCCAATTTATGTGCAAAAATGTTTTTAAAGTATCAAATCACATCAAACCAAATTATGTACATATTTAGTATTTGTAAAGGTTATCTAGCTAGCATTGTTCTGCTATAAATAACTTACCTCTGTCCCGCAAATTGTCTGCATTTCAACTATTTCAGTGCAAGTGTTTGCTTTATTGTTTAGTGCATTTATCATTGTGTTTGTTATTTTTTATTTTACAGTGAGCAGAACAGAACATAAATAAACATATACAACTTTTCATACTCAGATTTTTCTCCTATAAATGTCTTAATTTGTGACCAGTTTCTTTTTGTTATTATCAGCCAGTTTTCTTTCCCTTATCCTATTATAATGGGCAAATAGAATACCCAAAAAGCATATTCTTTAGCTAAACAGTGGGAACTTGAAATGCCATACATTAACAGTAAAATTGCAGAAGCATGATTTAGAGCAAGAGGTTAGAGAGCAGCTAGTAGATTTGAGAAGAAACCTTTTTTTGAAAATTAAGGTTTTGATTTTTGATCTTTAAAAATATTAAGTGACATTTGCCAATCTGCTATGCATGTCACTGAATTCACAAACCTAAACTTTTCTTAGAAACTGTAGAAATGTTCTTCCAGATACACAACTAGCTTGAAAATTTGGACCATTTTGTTTAAATATTAAAACTCGGTGAAAACCGGACACTATTTGAGGAAAAATGTCCACAATTCTAGCTAGACAGTTTTTCTGATGCAACTCTGATTAGAAAAACAGTATTAGATGGTAGCATATTTCAGTGTGTAGAGCAGGCTCATTTAGCTAGGAATCATATTGAAAAGAGTTATATTTCAGGCTAAACAGATTACTAATTTGAAAAGTTCTCCTAGCAAGAGAAAAGGAGTAGTTATAGTGGTTATAATACTTAAACAGAGAAGATGCTTCAGCATATACTGAGTATTTATGACTGAAATGAAAGGAAGGTTGCTTGTTCTGTAATAGCATTTCAAAATGTATCTTCTTGCAACATGAAGTGCTGAAAGCATTTCTTTTCTGCAGTTGGCAGTGGAATGGTATTCTCTGTTATGCATCTGAAATACAGCTCTGGATCCTGTCCATCCATTGCTGTGCGCTCTGTGCATCTTGGGCACAGAAATTATACACACGTTTACTTGTCTTCAGCTGCAAAATTAAAATAAAAGTGTATAAGATAGAAAAATAAACTTAGAAGATACAGCTCAGGAACTTGCAAACTTTCTTTTAAGCTTTGATATCTGAAGCGTTTCATTTTGCTTGAATATACTAATGTTCAGAATTTTCACTTTGGGTTGAGAATGTGGATCACTGGTTAGTTGTGCAACTTCCCTTGATAGTGAGTTAACTTGAAATCTCTCAAGTGACCATCCAGCAGGAATGGCTGTGATAGGAAGAACATAACAAAGGAAGAAAAGTCTCTAATGAAGGCCAGCAAAGAATAAGTATACTTACATCAAAAAATGCTTTTTCACTAGCATGCTTTGGTGCGCCAATTGTTGGAGATGCAGGAATTACTGTTTCGACTTCTGCAAGATCAATGTGTCCCTTGCAGCTTGTGTCCTCGCCAGAATCATAATACCTCAGCTAGAACACAAAAGGGAAAACAAACCAACCAAATGCAATATATAAACCAATTCACAGACAAATGCACTATTTGGGGCCAGATCCTTGTGCTCGTCCTTTCTGTACCTGGCACAGCTTCTGGGGTTTTGAGAGTGAACAAAAAGTTCTTTTAAGCCTCCTTTGTGTGCCCTCACTGTGGGGCACTGGATGTTGGGCTGGTTTTGAGGAGCCACTTGCAAAAGCCTGAGATCTGCTATAAACTGAACAAACTGCTTATGACTACAAATGGACAGTGTAACAGCTGGCATCACCAGGCAGTAGGCATGTCCAAGCGGCAGCTTGTATTGGGAATTTTGGAATTAGCAAAGGAGTTCCTACAGTAGCAATATCCCATCTTGTGATTGTCCAAACTGGGGGAATCCTCATGTGGCCAGACTTGCTGCCTTTATGGCAACTTTGCACTGTGGGACAAGTGTGAAGCTGCCCCAGGGAAGGACTCTGATGTGAGGATTCAGGCTATCCTGACACAATACTCCCCTGTCCATTGCTTGGAAACTAACGAACATGTTTTGCACCAAAGAGTTAACAAAAGTTTTTATTTCCTGTATTTTAAATGGAAAGCGATCAGCAAAAACTCAGGTATAATTTAGGTAATTACAGATTACATATAAAACTGACATTTTCCTATACTATACTTAGTGGTTTAATGCAGCTTTTCTACAAAGACACTGTGGTTTCAATGATAACCACTCCACTAAATTACTTTCAGTATTCAAACAATTCCACAAAAGAAAATCTGGTATTTGCATATTAAAAACAACAATCCACCCTTGCACACTGGATGCAAGAAGTAAAGACAAACCCTTTCTTAAAGGAAAGGGAAAATGGAGTCCTTCCAAATCAGATTTACTTCCTTCTGTTGCCCGACCGATATTGCTTAGGGCTGGTCTACACTGGGGGGGGGAGGGAATCGATCTAAGATACGCAACTTCAGCTACCAGCTACGAGAATAGCGTAGCTGAAGTCGACGTATCTTAGATCGATTTACCTCGGGTCCTCACGGTGTGGGATCGATGGCCGCGGCTCCCCCATCGACTCCGCTTCCACCTCTCGCTCTGGTGGAGTTCCGGAGTCGACGGGGAGCGCGTTCGGGGATCGATTACTATCCGGCGGGTAATGAAGACGTACCCTTATATGTCTCCCTTTCATGAACAATGTTCCCTAGGAGATTTGGCTATAGAAACAATTAAAATATTAAAGAGGAACACCTTGAACATACTGGGAGAAAGTATGTCTTCTTGTGCATGGAGGGACACCAGTTTTAATCACAATTAGTTAACATTTTTAAAGATGACTACCCTTGTCCACACTCAGGAGAAAATAATGTTTAACATTGTGTTAAGTAAAACCTGTTAACTAACATTTTCTATCACAATTTTCTTCTATGGACAAGGCCCTACTGGCTATTTAAAAGCTAGTCCTTAGTTATGCACCCCTGAGGCAATTTATGTAAATAAGGTCTATTTGCATTAGTAAAGGCTTGTGTGATAATGACCAACATTCTTTAAAGTTCATTAGGCCATAAGTGCCATCACTGAATTGGGTGTGCATTGCAAGCAGGGTTCAATGTCTAAAGCAGTAAACAGATTTTCTGTGCTTTCCTCCTGTGCACTAATTTGTTAGTATATACACGAATGGTCATGCTACTCAATGTACTGAAACCAGTAAAGACAGACTTCACTAAGACAGACCAAAGGTTTTCCATACACGTCTGTCTGAAATGGCTGTTATACCAAGAACTGGAATTTCAGGGGACTTTAGAAATAAACTTTGTGGGTGAAATCTTGGCTTCACTGAAATCGATGACAAAACTCCTATTAACTTCAGTGGGGCCAGGATTTCACTTTTGGTTCTCATGATCTGAAGATATTTAGGCAAAAAAATTCCAGTGAAGTTATATCATATGTGGGTTGTTGCATTATAAACATTGATAATAGGTTAATGGACCTTTGTATTATGGCAATCCAGATTGATAAATCTACAATATATACTGGACTCCAATTTATCTGCATAGGATAGGCTTCATGAAAATAAATATGAAAGGGAAGTGCTCCAAGAACGAATGAACGAGTCAAAAAAATGCATGCTTGGAATGTACAATAACTACTACAGTTTGGACAGGGATGATTGAATTAATTTTGTTCCCAACTAGGGTAACCAGGTGACAGGTGTCCAGTTTTCGACCGGAACACCCAATCAAAAAGGGACCCTGGCGGCTCCGTTAAAAGTCCGGTCGGCAGTGCTGCGGAGCTAAGGCAGGCTAGTTCCTACCTGTCCTAGGGCACTGCTGGTGCCCTGGAAGCGGCCAGCAGGTCCGGCTCCTAGGCCGGGGGGGGGGGGTACGGGGCTCCAAACTCCCATTGGCAGAGCTGGGGGGGCAGTGCCTGCAGGTGAGAGCAGCGCGCGCTGCTGAGCCTCATGCCCTGCCCTCCCTAGGAGCCAGACTTGCTGACCGCTTCTGGGGCACATCACAGAGCCAGGACAGGCAGGCAGCCTGCCTTAGTCCCGCTGCACTGCTGACTGGGAGCCGCTCGAGGTAAGCCCACGCACCAACCCCGAGCCCCACCCCCGTGCCCCAGCCCTCCCAAACCTGGAGCCCCCTCCTGCATCCCAAACCCCTCATCCCCGGCCCTTCCCCAAAGCCAGCACCTCCAGTCCAGAGCCCTCACTCCTCCCACACCCCAACCCCCTGCCTCAACCCGCAGCTCCCTCCCACATTCCGAATCCCTCAGCCTTGATGACCTCTCAGGGTTCCTTCCAGCCCTACATTTCTATTATTTTATGATTTCTTGTACTATTGTACTAATCAAACTATTTCTATATGCTTATTGAGTAAAACTGTAATAAGTTATTCACATAAAAATCCAGTTTGCTAAAAATGTTTTACCTGGTGTTTTGTCACATCCAGTACAAACCAGCGAGGTTTCCAACCTTTTAACAAAGCTCCTCTTTTGTAAAGCGTACCTTCAAAAGACCTTGAACAGAAAGAGCATATGTATTATCACCAAAAAGGTTTAGTACGTACATGTTGATTTAATAGCCTCAATACCATGGCACATAAGGCATATATTGGTCTTTAACTATTTAGGAACCGCTTTCACTACAGAATTAAAAATCAACTTTAAACACTTAGAAGATATATCACTTGGGGCTGTGGGCCCATTGATCAGCACCATAATTTCCCACTGTGTCCAGGCACTGAAGCAGACTTAAAGATACTATGGCTGCCTCATTTCAAATGCTTTGTTTTGTTTTTGTGTATTAACAGTAAGATTATTCTGACTGTGCGCATTACAGGCTAAAGTTTCTTAATGGCCAAATGCTAAATTATTCAATAATTGTCTAGATAGTACAGTGGTCTAATGCACTACCATACCACCTCTGGACAACTGGTTTCAAATCCTGGATTAAGGCACAAATAAAAATGAATTTGATGATATTGTCCTATCTCCCATTTACCCATGTGACTAAACTGTCACCCAATTTGATATGAGGAGAAATGTCCGCACTCAAGGAAGGCCCAGGTCAGGACTGAGATAGCAGACCTAAGGGGGAAGTTTGTGTGATATCTTCTCCCTTCATCCCTGATTCTCAGCAGCACTATTAACTCCTCATTTGTACGAACACCTAATTCACCCAAAATATTTTTTAAGATAGAAGAACAAAAAAAGCAACTAAGTAGAATTAAAAACTTTGGAAGAAACAGTAAAAAGGCAGCAAAGAGTTCCATGTCTAGGAAGATTCTACTTTTTTACTTCTAGGGCAGATATATGCACCATTACACTACTTTCATCATTATTCTATCACCTGTTTGACTCCCTGGAGTATGACACACAGCAGTGATGCATTCTTGTAAATCACTTCCCTCCTGAAAATGAGGTTTCAGTAATACCCAGCAATTAGTCAGTTTACCTATTCTCATCATTCTTTGATGTGAACTGATTGTATAGTGTGGTTGCTCGTCTGTCCACTCCATTAGAGGGAGAGATGCTGGCACTTTGTTCTTCACCCAGACCACTGTCCGGTAAATGCAGCAAAGACCTCTTCTGATAGGAATGTGGATTAGTAGACATTATCCCTGATGAGCCAGAAGGATGTCTTCGTGGCTAAAAAGGAAGATAAATGACAAAGTTTGAGTGAGAGGCTTAACTAAGTTTAGAACTAAGAAATTTTCTAAAATGTGACTACCTGCTGAATTAAGTAGCAGAACTGCCAAAATTAATACATTATAAATAGTATTACAGCAAAACAAACAAAAAGCCCCAGCCACAAAACTGACACCTCCCTCCACATAATCCATAATGTAAAGTTTTAATAGCAGAGAACTGTAGTTCATCTCATCAGAAAGACTTCTGCATTTTTACTAAATATAATAGAGAACATTTATTTATACATCCATATTGTGAAATACTAAAAAAAACAAACTATCCATATAAAATAAATTAGCAAATTACATTTTCCAATTCCATCGCCTTTTTAAAAAATGGTGCTAATTAGGAAAAGTTGGTCATGAGCTTCCAGTCATTAATCCAAATGAGTGAGAATCTATTGTTTATTCCTTCCATCTTTGTCCACAGTGGTAACTCAAAAGTGGTCAGAACAGTTCAGAGGCTGATGTTTAAATTTTAATTGCATAGTATTAGTTAGACTGCAAGTTTTAACACAGCAAATTGTGTTGATTATTGCATCATTTTAGAAATATAACTTAGTTTTACATAAATCTACATGTAAAGGTCATTGTACCCTGACATAATAGATCCTTCCGTTTTATTTGGTGTGTTTTGACTAATTCTTAGATGGCAGCACTAGCAGCAGCTAGACAGCGGAGAACTTGAAAAATGAAGATTTGCTCAAACGTTTGTTTTTATTCCTGGGATTCCTGGTAAGGATAAAAATGACCACAACAGGTATGGAGCTTTTTTGTTACTGAATTTTTTGACCTCACATAAACCACACATTAGAGATGACTCTGAATATAATTTAAAATAAAGAACTTGCTCTCAGAGATTTGGCTTTCTAAACGAACTAAGTGTTTTTGCTGAATCTCCAAGTAAATATTTTAAGAGATAAGAAAATTACTTACACATAATTTTGCTTCTCTGATCTGACAGGATTCTCTAGTTTGTGTTTTAGCTTCTTTGAGCAAGACTGGCAGAATGCCAGAAACTCTTAAAGAACGGACTCCCCTGAGGGCAGTAATAGTAGCAGAGTAGAGCGCTAGCTAGGCCCCCTACTGGATGTTTTGTTCTGTCCCCTGAAGGATATAAATATTCCAGTCTGAGTATCTGTGTGTGATGTCAAATAGAGGGCCTGGCATATGCTCTGTTCTGTTCCAGCTGCCCTCAGGGAAAAATACTTTGGGAGCAGTGGGAGATCCACTAGTCTTGCACCAAAGATCTAAGAATCAAAACTGAGAATCTGGTGGATGGTATCTTTACAGAGAAAGATTTTGTAGTGTTATGCTAACGTGATATGCTAAATATTATCTAAAGAAAGAACCTGATTTTCAGATTCTGTTATGCTCTTGAACAGCAGATACGCAACATGAAATATAAGCAGTGATTGAAAGTAACAGTAGGTCTATAGTAAATGAAATTTTGTATGGTGGATAAAATGCTTAACTATCTACAATTTATATTTATATTCAATATTCCCACCCAAATATTCAACATTTCCATCTAAAATATATTTGCCACTGCTTGACCTGGCTTTTATTATTTGCTAAACCCTAAAAATATGCTCAGGAATGTATAATACACAGAGGATCAGTTCCTCACCTTGTGTAAATAACCAGTTGTTTTAAAAGATTAGGCCCAGAGTATTGAAGGCCTGATTATAAAGTGTGGATCCAAAATTGAATTTTCACATCTGAATGATCCCATTGATGTCCAAGGAACTACTCCCGTAAGCAAAGTTACTCACATGTGTAAATGTTTGCAGGATCAGGCCCCAGGAAGCTTTATAAATATCTAATTTTACACCATTGTGTATTATTAAAATGCTTATCTTGCTCTATATTTATCAATCTACTTCAAGATACAAAAGAAGTAAATGTCATAGGAATACATATTTTTCCACATGCAGCAATGCAAAGCCAGTAGCATGGTTTAGAACAATACATTCTGTTTTTTAGAAAGCAATACTTTATTCCAACAAATACAGTGATTTTGTCACTCTCCCAGATAGCCTATATAGCTGAGATTGAATTATTATTAGACTCCTAGACTTTAACAGACCATCATACCAAAACAGACCATCATGAACATCTAGTCTGACTACACATTGCAGGCCACAGAACATTGCCCACCCACTCCTGTAATAGATTAGACCCAGAACTTCTCGTTGAGTTACTGAAGTCCTTAAATCATGATTAGAAGACTTCAAGTTACAGAGAATCCACCATTTACTCTAATTTAAACCTGCAAGTGACCCATGCCCCATTCTGCAGAGGAAGACGAAAAACCTCCAAGGTCTCTGCCAATCTGACCTGGGGGAAAATTCCTTCCCGATGTCAAATATGGTGGTCAATTGGACCCTGAGCATGTCAGGTGGTCAATTGGACCCTTCCACCACTTACATTGTCTTGTCTTGTGTCATCTTTAAGATTCACGGTGACCCTTTCCCACAAGAGCTGCCACCTTTCTGGGCTCTGATTTAATTTATTCTCCAGTCTTTCGATTTCCTGAAATCAATAAAAAAGTGTTTTCCTGAGGATATACATTTCAGGCTGCTTGCATCTTGAACACACAAATTCCATTTCCACTTGCCATATAAGAAATATGATAATGATAAGGATTGGATATATTTTATAAAACTATTTAAAAAGAGCAAATCCAATGCTGTGACATTAGCATTAAACATTGCCAACATTTACATAACATGGTTTATAAGAAGTGATATCCAAGTGTATTAAAAGGGGGGACCGAAACAAAGACTTATTTGATTTAGATTCCAAACTGTAATAACATGTTCTTGTTGTGAAATTTGGGAATATAACCTTTCTTGGTAGCTTCCAGTTAGGAGCCCCCTCCTGCACCCTGCACCCCTCATTCCTAGCCCCACCTCAGAACCTGCACCCCAGCCAAAGCCCTCACCCCCCTCCTACACCCCAACCCCTGCTCCAGCCTGTTGAAAGTGAGTGAGGGTGGGGGAGAGCGAGCGACAAAGGGAGGGAGATGGAGCTATTGGGGGGCAGGGCCTTGGGACAGGGCAAGGGTGTTCAGTTTTGTCTGATTAGAAAGTTGGCAACCCTATTATTACTTCTGCTTGTTCTACTTTTTGTATTGTCTTCCTTATCAGTGCTGGGCTGGGGAAAGACAGAGAACAGTTTGGGCCATTTGCCCAAGGGGCTTGGCAATCTGTTGGTTATAATTTAAAACTTTTTGTTTAGAGCCCAATTCTGAGGGGTCTTCTATGTTGTTGGAGGCAACCTTCTGGGAGCCAAAAGGAAGGGATGAGGCCTACTACACATAGTTGCTAAACACCATTTTTTAGCTGCCTCCAGATTCTATAAAGAGGAGACACACTCAGAAGCTGGGACTAATGGACATGCTATGAGCTAGGCATAGAGATTTGGACACCTTATACTTCATTTGCTTTAAACTATATGGTGAACAGGGACAAGAACAGGGGGGTAATGTACTGCTGCAATCCAGAAAGAATCCAGAGTTTGCCCCAAATGAGATAACATTCCTTGCAAAATATGAGGTTACAATTTTGAAAACTCTGGGAAAAGATAGTTAGAAAATCTATTATACAAGTTATTTTTTTATTTAAAAAGGAAAGTGAAAAAATGTATTAAGGCCTTGCTTTTAAGGAATAAAAAGTAAGCTATACCTAAATTGCCTCATTATTGGCTGCAGTTCACAATGTAAAAAAGGTAAGTATTAAAACCTATTTACAGAATTGAATTCATCCAGAACAGCATAACCTTTTGTAAGATGTTTGACTGACTTTCTGACCCCATATCTCTTTGGAGATTAAACCAATTATTTTTTACCTAATATTTACTTTTACAGCACATCTATAAGGCAATGACTTGAATGGCTATGAATTTGATAAGTGTAATAAACTGCAGTGTTCTGTCTTTGTTAGCATCTATACTTACATTTAAGAGGCTCGTGATTGCATCAGGTTGCACTTTGCTAACATCATCATAGCATGGCCACACTATTTTCCTCCTACTTTGGGGAAATGAACCATCCATTTGGTCAACTTCCTCTGAAGTGTTGCATTTTGCAGTAACCATGGTCCAATCATAGGAAGGACCTGTGGCCAAGGTCTCTTCCATATAGTAATCCCACGTTTTCAGGCTGGACATATTTACACTTGGTTTTAATGCCTGTTTGAAACAAAGCCCAATAAATTAGTGTCACATGGAAATTTTCAGTTTCAACACAAATCCAATACTTTACATTTTGCAGACTATCCTCCTGAATTTAATGTAGCACTGCAACTGGTGTGTGTTGATCTGGAATTACAATTTTCAGTGCATGACTGTGGGATACAACTCCATAAAAGATGTCAGATCAAGGAAAATAAATAGTTACCTCACAGTAACTGTACTTCTTCAAAATATGTTGTCCATATATAAGCCACTGGTGGTGTTCATATGCCCCATACTCTTGAGTTCTGATTCTTTTGGCCAGCAGTGTCCATTGTGGCCAGGCCTGCACTCCAAGTGTTTTAGTGCCTCCCACCTGAGGGCATAAAGGGTGTGGCAACCCAAATGTCCCTCAGTTCCTTTGCCAAAACACAATTTAGATATTATAGTGTAGTGGCAGAAAAGGAGGGCTGGTTGTGGAATATATGTGGACAACTCGTATCAAAGAACCACAGTTACTGTAAGATAAATAACCATTTCTTCTTCTCTGAGTGCTTGTCCACATATATATTCTACTGTTGGTGACTAGCAAGCAGTGACCTAGATCACAGGAGGTGGATGCTAGGAGTCTTACCTAAACAATGATTGACAGACAACCCTACTGAAATGGACATCTAGAGGGCTGACAATCATTGTTGTCAGGTAGCTGAAATGGACATCAGATATTGATGCTTCTACTGTGGGTAATGCTGCATTACTTGAGCTCTTGTGGAGTGGGTCCTAAGTTGGCTATTTCATAGCACAATATATTTAGAAATGTCTCTGCATTGAGACTGCCTGACCTGTCATCATAAACTACAAATAATCTGGGGGATACCCTAAATGGCTTAGTCCTAGTCATGTAGAAGGACAATTCAGCAAGAATTTTGGTTTAGGTCTCAACGTGACTCCATTTTTATGAAAAACTGTATGAAGGTCTGGACATGAGAGCTGACAGCTCCCCTATCCTTCTAGCAAATATTATTGCAACTTAAAAAGGGATATACCCGCATAAGGCCATTCAGGAATCTAGCTACTGTAGGGTGTGAAAATGTCAAATATCTCTGTGTTGGAGGGTGGACTGCTGAGATGGCTGCTAAATGGATCCTCAGGGAGATCAGAGATAGTTCAGAGCTCTTTAAGGGCAGAAGGTAATTTAGTATGTCAGGTATCTGGGTGTTCAGTGGAGACAACTGGTATTGTTGAGCCCAGAAAGTGAATCTCTTTCCTTGACTGAGCAGGTAAGCCTCACAGAGTCATTTCTACTGCGGATAAGATTGTTTTGTATCTCAGTTGAATAGGTTTGCCCTACTTATGTTAACCAGCCAGTATTCATGCCATGCAATGCAAGAAAGAGGGATCTGGATGGAGACTCTGTCCTCAGCCTGGCATACCACATCTGGGGGCAGAGGCAACTGACTTGGAAGTTGAATTAAGAGATTCATTAGGTCTGAGAACTGGGACTGCCTTTGCCATGCTCGTGTTATTATGATGATCATCCTGGCTAAGTCTTGCCTGAAGTTCCTGAGAACTCTTAGGATCAATGGAATTGGCGGATAAACATATATGAGGCCTGAGAACCAGTGGATCAGGAATGAGATGGACAGATATCCTTGACTTTGCCCTCCTCTGGACAAGAACTTGTGGCACTTTTTCTTTCATTGGTGGCAAAGAGGCCTATGGTTGGAAGACCCTACTTGATCAATATGTCTTGGATAACAGTATCCTTTACTGACCACTCATGGTCACTGGCAACTGTCTGCTGAGGTGATCCATCAGCATATTTTGCAACCCTGGTAGGTGTAAAGCTATTTGAGTAATCTTGTAATTCCATGGATTTGCTGTTTCTTGACATAGAGCAAGTCTACATTATCGCTTAAGTTGATCTCACTTACATTGCTCAGAGGTGTGAAAAAGATACCCCCTCTCCCCCGAAGTGATGCAAGTTTCGTGTTGTCCATGCCTGTGCTGTATCAGCAGGAGACTCTCCCGCCAACATAGCTTCCCCTTCTCGCCGAGGTGGAATAATTATCTCGACAGAAGAGCTCTCTCCCGTCAGCATAGCGCGTCTTCACCAGATGCACTACAGCGGCGCAGCTGCATTGGTACAGCTGCGCGAATGTAGCACTGTAGTGTAGACTTGCCCATAGAGGGGTGGATCTTGCGCCTCTTGTTTGTTTATGTAATACACTGGTATGGCTTCATCTGTCATTATCTGAATTGTTAGACACTTCAGAACAGAGAGGAAAACTGTGCATGCTAAACAAACCTTAGTCCTCAAATGTTTATGTGAAGCTGGGTTTTTTGAGGAGTCAATAGATTGAAAGTTGTCTAAATGGGCTTCCCTTCCCACCAGTGGAGATATCTGCCACCAGAGTATTTGATGGCAATGATGGAGAGGGACCTATTACAGGAGTCCTGGCAGGACCTGCATTCTCATATCCAAGTGATGTTTGTTGGGCTGATGTACCAACTTTAACCATCCTTACCTGCAACGTAGGTGTAGTCTGGCATGCTGAGTTACATATGTGCAGGAGGCCATGTGCCCTAGGAGTCAGACAAATTCTTAGATATCTTGTGTTGAGCTAGCAGGTGGTTGGCCAGATCTCCTATGGCTTGGAATCCTTCGAGTGGCAGATAGGTCATTGCTGTTGTGGAGTCCACAACTGCCCCTATTAATGCTATCATTTGAATAGGAACTAATACGGACATCTCTTTGCTTTCTTTTAGTCCTAAAGAGGCAAAAAGGTGCAGAGTTTGCTGTATGGAGTCAGTCATCTATTCTTGAGACTTCCTGCAAATAAGCAAGTCCTCTAAGTATGGATGAACCCAGACTCTGTTTCCTGAGATAAGCTGTCACTACTACTAGGAATGTTGGCCCAGATTTCTAAAGGTATTTAGGCACTGCAATATCTGTCTGACTTAGAAACCTAAGTTTCATTTTCAAAAAAAGTTTCACTTAGGACCCTAAGTCTCATTGATGTTCAATGACATTTGGGCTCCTAAGTCACTTAGGCATTGGAACACTGAGCAGACCAATGCCTAAATACTTTTTAAAATCTGAGCTTTCGTGACTATGGCTGGCCACAGGTGCTGGCTTCCTCCTTGCCCCGGGGGTGCTCAACCCCTGCTCCACTCCAGGCCCTGCCCCCACTCCACCCCTTCACCCAGCCCCCCACCCCCACTCTGCCTCTTCCTGCCCCTGCCTCGCCTCTTCCTTCCCAATTCCGCCCCCTCCCCCAAGCACACCCTGTCCCCGCTCCTCCCCCCAAGCACCTTTTGCCTGGCGTGGAACAGCTGAGCGTGGTGGGTGGGAGGCGCTGGGAGGGAGGAGGAGGAGTTGATCGGCGGGGCCTCCCGCAGGTGGGAAGTGCTGAGCAGGAGGAGGTGGGAGCGGGCTACCGGTGGGTGCAGGCCAGGAGCACCCATGGAATCAGCGCCTATGCCGCTGCCACTCTCCATAGGGTGAACGATAGGACCCTGTATTGGTAGTAGGAATTGCTTATCTGAAAACTTAGATATTTTCTGTAGGTAGGATGAATTACTATATGAAAATAAGCATCCTGGAAGTTGAGAGCTGAATACCAGTCAGGTGGATCTAGGGTGGAAATTATCGAGGCCAGGGTTACCATGCTGAACTTGAGCTTGTGAATGAAGGTGTTCAATTGTCTCAAGTCCAATAAGGTGCCATCCACTCTTCTTCTCAAGAATTAGAAAGTAATGGGAATAAACCCCATTACCCTCTGTATTCTGGAAGCACTATTTCCACTGTTCTGAGATTTGGGGTGTGTTTACACTGGAGCTGAAGGCATAATGGCCAGCTAAGGAAGATATATCTATGGCAACTGTGCCAAGCTAGCACTCTAAAATAGCAACATAGCTGTGGCTGCATGAGCAGTGTGATGGGCTAGCTACCCCAAGTACAATTCTGTCTGAAACTCTAAGTAGGTACTTGGATCGGTTGGCTTGTCCTGCTGCCTGTGCAACCATGGCTACACTACTATTTTTAGAACGCTACCTTGATCAGAGCTAGCACAGGTATATATACCTGAGCTCGAAATTATATCTCCAGCCCCAGGGTCGACATATCCTCAGAAGTGACTGCACCTCCAGATGTAGCATGCTGTCATGAGATGGGTCCCTGAAAAGTGATGGGGAAAATAGGTGGTGTGTGGGGAGTGTCTGGAATTGGATCGAGTAGTCCACCTCTATGATTTCCATGACGCAACAGTCTGTAATGATGTTCCAGACCCCACAAAAATAAAACAAATGGAGGGGATATAAGCGGGAAATCCAAGAGAACTGTACACTGCCCCCCCCGACCAAGGAGCCAAATCTGCTGCTTTGATGATGACCAGGGCTGGTGAGAAGATGTGGTAGTAAAGGCACATGATTTCCTCTTCTTACATTTCCGTTGCTTCCTGGATGGTTCAGGCTGTCGATAATGAGTACAGTATTGGCTGCCTTTGATGCGGTTGAGGCTTAAAGAACTTTCTCTTTGGTGCATGAGTATAGACTCTTAGGAACTGCAGCATCACTTGAGAGTCCTTTCACAGAGCATACAAGCCTCATTAATCTTTATATTAAAAAGTTTGCATCCTTCAAATGGAAGATCCTCAATTGTAACTTGTACCTCTCATTTGTAGCCTTGATGATAAATAATATTTTCAGCCAAATAAACTGAATTTCTTGTATCTGTCTTGAGGTGTAAATTTTTGCTGACTCTGTGTTTTTCATTAGCCATTGCAACAACCAGAGATCCTGTTGTAGGACGTATGTAAAATTGCTCAAAGCCTTAGGAAGGCACTTAGCAGCAATGATTTATTGTTTTTGATGTTGGTGACAAAGAAGCAGGCATCTGTCAGAGTAACTGCCTGTTCTAAGAGCCTCTCATTCATGGGCATTACAAGACATCCAGGCCACAGAGGTGTGTGGGATGCCCTTGGAGTTTGCGTGATGTCTTCCGGACAACTACCACTGGAATCTCCAGTGTATCAACCAGCCTACAGAGCAAGTCATGGAATGCTTTGAAGTTGTCTGGGAGTGAGGTAGATGTGGCTACCATAGCCTCTGCCAGATACAACAACAAGATAGGTGCTTGTATGGGGTGGGTCCTCTGCCAGCAAGTCCCCATCAGAGCTCTGACCAGTCTGTCCAGTCAGCAGCACTGTAGTCATGGTTGGCTGTAGTGCCCCTTTGTGAGGTGGGGGAGAAGGTGATCTAGCCCTGGACTAGGTTGCATCCCTCTTAGAGTTCTATGTCTGGGACATTAATAATGAGTCCTAGACTCCCTCTCTGAAGCGTATGGATCTGAATAGCTAGACCCCAGGTACTGAACTGGTAATGCCCCCTGCTATTCTCAGAGCCTGGGAAAGAGAAGAAGTGCTTCTTTTGCAGGGTTGCAACAGTGCCAGATGGAATGCTGGGAGCATCACCAGACTGCACTCTGATTCGTTCTGCTGATGTGCTCAGTACCAGAATGGGGATGGCAGCTGGTTGTGGAGGAAGTACCTTCTGTACTAATAATAATGGTAAGTCCAATAATGAGGAAACCATAAGGTCCCTTGGAACTGAGTATGCTGGAGCCAGGGGTAAGTGTATGGACAGTGTTGGTACTGGGGCTATTGGCACTGGGGCCCTCAGGGACAAAGGGTTGGTAACGGGTAATTTTTGAAGTACTGAGGAACCTGGTCTTGACGCACAGTGATGGGTGCCAAGGAACCCTCACTGGGCCTTTTTCCAAGAAAATTTGAGGGGATTTCTGGTTTCTCACGGAAGGATCTGATAAAGGAGACCTGGATCATTTTCCTTTGTGGGCTTGGTGCTCTTTTCTCCCCTTATCCTCTTAGGTTTTACCAGCTAACAAATTGTGAAGTAGCTATCTGTTTACAATACAATGGGTAGATTGCACAGTGTGTGAGATGCTCCGATACTGCACATTCCAACTTGTAGCCACAGGTGGTGAGAAGGAACAAGCACTCACAGAAGAAATGATTACTTACCTTACAATAACTACGGTTCTTTGAGATGTGTTGTCCATATGTATTCCATGATCTGCCCTTCCCACTACTGTGGAATCTTTTAACACTTGCATTTTTTACTGGTGAAGGATTTGAGGGACAGTTAGGGTCACCTTGCCCTTTATGTCCTCAGGTGGGAGACACAAGGATACTCAGGGCAAAGGTGCAGCTCCAATGGATGCTGCTGGCCAAAAGAATCTGAAATTGAGTGCATGAGACACATGCACATCAACAGTGGAATATACATGGAGAAGAATGAGCCATTCTTATCTGTCCATCTTTTCAGCTAACAAGATAATAAAATGGAGGCACACTGTATGTACGTACGTACATACTTACGTACGTACAATTCCTTTATGTCTCAGTTGGAACCCTGATACCCTCTCCCATTCCCCCTATTTTAAAAGCAACCCGCAGTCCAGGTTCTGCATCATGACTACGATTCATTTAGCTGAACAGGGGAAAATCTCCCTTTGTCAACACTAACTGATCAGAGGTGCTAATTTTATAACGATAGAACACATGTAGTGACAATGAAACAGATATGATTCCCCAATTGAAATATTTATATATGTTTTGTTGATCAAAGATTAGACTTGTTTATAAATAGCATTAAATGTGGAAAGCAATGCATCAATATTATTAATCTGTGTGCTGTCATGCATACCTTTAATATTTTACTCAATGTTTTAATTTAAAATGGACAAGTATTGTTCATGACACAGTACTTTATACTTAGAAAATAATTCTAACTAGAAGAGATATGGGTCATGGTACATGATAAATATTGACACTATAAAATTATTCAAGATACAGCTAAATGTGATCAATATATGATCCTATCCGGCAATGATATGACATGTATCAGGATCTTATGAAACGTGTCTCACTACCAATGTAACTTATATTTACTTTTAACTTGTTTCCTCTTAATTTTTATTTAGATTTACTTTTTATGGTCATGTGCAAATGTTAAGACTGCTCCTGCAATCATTACTCACATAATTAATCTTATGTCATGCACCTAAGTAGTCTTCTTTATGTCAGTGGGACACACGTGGATGAGTAAATGTTCTAGGACTTTCCCCTTTACAATTTACCAATATGAGTCTTAAATAATTTGCATGACTAGTGATATAAACTAGTGAGAAATCGCAATGATCTATTAATATTTCTTAACATTTCTTCAGCAGGGTTACTTAGCATAATAAATGTCTGAAACTGGTCTAGACCAATTCAACAAGTGGCAAACTGCTTAGAGAATCATTCAGAATAACAAACAACAAAGAAGTTTCTATATCATACCTCTGTTTCAACAGGTGCATATAGGTAATTGAAGAAAATGGGGCTCCTTTTGTGCATTTTTTCAATACATTCCCAAATACAGATTCCCTTTTTGGCATGCCTGTCTCCTTTATCTTCAAACAATGTCCCTATAGGAAAAAAAAGGTAAAAGAAGGATTTATAGTGACATGTAACAAATGGTAAAGCATAATCAGAAGGATTTTGTTTTATGACATTTATCAAGAAATGAAAACATTGCAAAAATGCCCAATACTTAAGAGGTCTGAATTGATGAAAATAACATTAAAGAATTTTATGTGGTGCAGTATAATTGCCATTCTTGCTGCCTGAACACCAACTTGATATGAAAATAAACATTCTATAATGCGACATTTGCATTCTTATTCTGAAGCCTACTGCAGTACTTGAGGTGTTGTTAATGAGAAGGTTTGTTCTAAATTTACTTTTTGTTTTTGCACTTTAGCTGCCACTTAGTGTACTATATATACACATTAAAAATGTTATAATTATTCAATAACTTGTGATACATTGTTGTTCTATTGTGCAATATCACCACCTGAAATGTGGACTGGGAAGTACAAGTCTGAGAGCAGAGACTTGGGGTGAAATCCAGGCTCCACTGAAGTCAACGGTAGTTTTGTCATTGACTTCACTGAAGCCACTATTTCCTTCTTGGCGTGGTGATATTTGAAAGCATCACCACCCTGTTGGGAGTCTCATAACTATGATAAAATGACACTAGGTTAAAAAACATACAAATCAGTATTTTGTGCAGAAATAGAATGGTTGCTCAGTGCCTGGATTAATTTCATGGTCGTTTGGGCTTTTACAGAACACATTAAATTGACTGCTTGCCATGAAAAACCTGATTTCTCTGTGAAAACTGTTCATTTCAGAGTTTGCACTACCCCTTTGCTTCTTGCATATGCTCAGAGACAAGCCTGAGAAAGGTGGATGTGACTGAGTGATCAGTCTGACAGAGGTAGGGCTGAGAATGCAGAAGGGAGGTGGGGCCTTAGATGAAGCAAGTTAGCCTGCAAGAGATAGAGGAAGAAAGTAAAAGAAAAACACAGGCGTTCACGAGGAAGGGGGAAAAGGCTCTCCTGTATGGAAATGCCATACAATCTCATGAATCCCAGGACCTCTTTTCTGTAATTTAAAAAAAAACAACAATAAAAAACAAAAGTTCTTTAGAGAGCAGGCAGATGGAAGGGGAAATTGTATTAAGTGAGTGGACTGGAAAGTGAAGCAAGGTTCTGGCAATTATAACTATTCTTTCCATTTCTCTTACCCTTTTATTCTTTCCCTTTTAGCATGGTTCAGGAACTATTCATTCACCAAATATAACTGCCAATGACTCTGTACGCAGAATTAATTCCAGTACACCTCAGGCACTTATATAGCACATGGTAAGTTTTTCTATGTTTCTAGTTGGTTGCAATGTAATCATTAGCACCATCTCACAATGGCAAGACTCCTGTGAACTAAATATTAATTAAAGGCAAACGTGTAAAATAATAAAGAAATGAAAAAAAATGAATGAGCATCAACCACATTCTTCTACACATACCATGTTCTAGTCTTTCATAGTCTGAATCCAGAAGAAATGTTTTAAATCTATTTGAAACGTAGTGGAAAGCTAAGAACTTCAAGAAATATTGATTGAATTCAAACTCTGTTGGATACTGGTTGTGAATCTACAAAATATATATAGAAGGGAAAAAAGACATTGACTACAGTAAAACAAGAATGTTTAAAGGACAGTAAGGTAAAATATAATGACAAAGTAATAACCCTGTGAATGCTGATAACAAATATGTACTTAAAGCCCACTGTCTTACCTACCCTCCTTATGGATCCATTTATGCAGGTTCTTTTCCTGGTATTTTTATTTAAGACATTTTGCAGCTGAGTTAAACCATAGAATGTCTGCTCCATCAAAATGCTAGAGTATAAATAGTGTGATCCTAATTTTCAATTTAAAAGCACAGACGTTTTTCTGCATAAACAGTATAGCTATCTTTGGCTGCTTTAACAGACACCACTTTCACAAAAGCTATTTCATATTAGGCTTAGTCTCCATTTTCCAAAGTATTTGCAAAGTTTGATATATTTCCCCCTAACATCAAATTTGGTTCATCTGCAATGAGCATCTAGTATCCCACATCTAGCTATACTCATGTTAGGCCAAAGTTAACTTGCGTAAATGTGACATTGCTTTATATTGGAATGATAGCTAAGTAAGTAACGATGGTTCAAGCAGACCTGAAGAAGAGCCTGTGTAGCTTGAAAGCTTGTCTCTTTCACCAACAGAAGTAAGTCCAATAGGAGATATTAACTTAAGAGACAAGTTGGATGAGTTAAATAAATAAGTCTTCAAAATATTGAAAGTTACAAGGACATTGTCAAAGTATGTTTCATAATTTTGAAAATAATCCCTTTTTCATCCTATACTGTTTATGATCACTGTGAATCGTGAGCTGGAGATTTTCTTTAATGATATTTTCCTCTATATCACATATAGTTTGTTATTTAGACTTGCCTATGAGTGCTAATACACTAACAATTTACAAAGAATTATATGGGCTTTTCAAATAAACAAAATAGAAAAAAAAATGAAGCTCCAAATTTGGGGTCCATCAGTCTGGAAAGAGTCTTTAACTTGCACGTGCCAAAATCCTGAGTTTCTCCAGATTTTCCTTTACTTTTATCTTCCCCATTTCCAAGCCAGTTATCCTTCTGGTTGATAACTGGATGATACTCCCTCTGAAATATCACTCTTTAAATAATCTAAAAGAATCACTGCTCAGTGACATCAGATGCTCACATTCAGAAGTTGAATGCATTTCCTATACAACCCTGATGCCCTGCAGATAGGAGTGAAAGATAGTATCAGGAATCAAACTCCAGCTTCTTGAATGATAGTGGAGAAGACTACCAGCTAGACTTGCTGCACCAGCAATATTTTCAAACGAAAAAAAAAAAATCACATTTGCCTCTTCATGTTTCCTTATAATCTGGCAGTAAATAGCTCAAGCTACGCAATGGGAATTTCTGTGCTCAGCACCTCTCGAGTTCAGGTGCTCTTGTTGTTGGGGAACTACAGTCTAGAAAAGGAATTTTGACTATCAAAAGTTTCTACTAAAATATTAACTGTTTTAAAACTTTGTATTCTGGAACCAGATCATTTCCTAATATTGTCCTGGAGACTTGGAGTTTAGAATGCATAACCATCTGAAAACAAGATTATTCATCTAGTACTAATCTACAGGGAATGTTCTGCTTTGTAGAGCTAACAGGACCCCCAAAAGTAGTGTAACTGGTTATAAATCTATTGGTAAACATATATATAAGGGCTGTCAATTAATCGCAGTTAACACGCGATTAACTCAAATTTTTTTTGATTAATCGCAGTTTTAATCGCACTGTTCAACAATAGAATACCAATTGAAATGTATTATATATTTTTTGGATTTTTTCTACATTTTCAAACATATTGATTTCAATTACAACACAGAATACAAAGTATACAATGCTCACTTTATATTATTATTTTTCTTACAAATATTTGCACTGTAAAAATGATAAACAAAAGAAATAGTATTTTTCAGTTCAATTCATACAATACTGTTATGCAATCTCTTTATTGTGAAAGTGCAACCTACAAATGTAGATTTTTTGTTGTTACATAAGTGCATTCAAAAATAAAACAATGTAAAACTTTAGAGCCTACAAGTGTCCTAGTTCTTGTTCAGCGAATCACTAAGAGAAACAAGTTTGTTTACATTTACGGGAGATAATACTCCTGGCTTCTTATTTACAATGTCACCTGAAAGTGAGAACAAGCGTTTGCATGGCACTTTTGTACCCAGCATTGCAAGGTATTTATGTGCCAGATATGCTAAACATTCATATGCCCCTTTATGCTTCGGCCACCATTCCAGACGACATGCTTCCATGTTGATGATGCTCGTTAGAAAAATATTGTGTTAATTAAATTTGTGACTGAACTCCTTGGGGGAGAATAGTATGTCTCCTGCTCTGTTTTACCTGCTTTCTGCCATATATTTCATGTTATAGCAGTCTCGGATTATGATCTAGCACATGTTGTTCGTTTTAAGAACACCTTTCACTGCAGATTTGACAAAACGCGAAGAAGATACCAATGTGAGATTTCTAAAGATAGTTACAGCACTCAACCCAAGGTTTAAGAATCTGAAGTGTCTTCCAAAACCTGAGAGGGATGAGGTGTGGAGCATGCTTTCAGAAGTCTTAAAAGAGCAACACTCTGATGCGGAAACTACAGAACCCGAACCACCAGAAAAGAAAATCAACCTTCTGCTGGTGGCATCTGACTCAGATGATGAAAATGAACATGCGTCGGTCTGCACTGCTTTGGATCGTTATCGAGCACAACCCACCTGTTACACCTTGACACCTCAATATTCACCACTGTCATGTAATTAGGATATGTCTTATACAAAGTATGCCTTGTGAGGTGCCATTCTAAAAGTCTTGATCTGCTAGACAGTAATATCTCGTTGGATTGTATGTGCTATCATTGTGTGTGAAGTTATGAAGTTTGGCTATATATGTGCTGCTGAAACATGTCCGGAGGTTGTAAACACCCACAAGCAGCCTTTCAGGTATGACAGTAAAAAGGCCAAACAATGTTAATGGCTTATTGAGGAAATGCACACAAGCACAAGGATTACCCCAGGAACTGTGTACAATAGAAACACCTGAGATATAGCACTACACAATGGGAACTGTTTGATCCAGGTCACAGCAAAAGAGGTTTCCAGAAGGCAGGGAGAAGATATAAAAGGGGGGAAACGACATTATGAGGGGACCTCACTCTCTCTACAGCAACACACCTGGAAACACCTGAGGAGGAAACAAAGACTGAACTGTGGGAAGTGATGGTCCCAGGCTAGAAGGATTTTTAGCCTGTGTATGAAAACCTGGGAAAGCCAAGGCAACTTGTGCCTTAAGAATCTGCCATCCCGTTTATCACTCAGGTTGAGAATTTGCTAATTTATATCTTACCTATCTAGTGTGTTAAGCTCAGTTTGCATTTTTTATTTATCAGCAATCTGCTTTGATCTGTTTGCTATCCCTTATAATCACTTAAAATTTACCTTTTGTAGTTAATAAACTTATTTCTTGTTTATAACATAACCCAACTTGTGCAATTCATATCTGGGGGGGAGGGGAGGGGAGAAGCTATGCATCTCTCTCTCCACATTGAGGGAGAGGGAGAATTTTTATGAGCTTGCGCTGTGCAGATCTTTCTTTACCGCACAAGACAGTATTATTTAGGGTTTATCTCCCAAAGGGGGTGTGCACGTGAGTGCTGGGTGAGTCCTCTCACACAGAGCTGACTTCAGTCTGTGTCTGGGTGTGGCCCTACCTGTGTGTATGTGCTGCAAGAAGCCGGGGAGCCTAATTCAGCAAAACAGGGAGAGGGAATCCAGGCTGGTGGATTAGCAGAGGCTTAGTGAAACCCCAGTACATCAGGTGGCATCCTGGACGGGGAGGTCCAACCCGTCACACAATCATTGGAATGGACACATGTCCTCTGGAATTATGGTTGAAGCATGAAGGGGCATATGAATCTTTAGCGTATCTGGCACGTAAATATTTTGCAACGCCAGCTACAACAGTGCCATGTGAACACCTGTTCTCATTTTCAGGTGACATTGTAAACAAGAAGCGGGCAGCATTATCTCCTGCAAATGTCAACAAACTTGTTTGTCTGAACGATTGACTGAACAAGAAGTAGGACTGAGAGGACTTGTAGGCTCTAAAGTTTTACATTGTTTTATTTTTGAATGCAGTTTTTTTGTATATAATTCTACATTTGTAAGTTCAACTTTCATGATAAAGAGATTGCACTACAGTACTTGTATGAGGTGAATTGAAAAATACTATTTCTTTTTGTTTTTATAGCACAAATATTTGTAATAAAAAATAAATATAGTGAGCACTGTACACTTTGTGTTCTGTGTTGTAAGTGAAATAAATACATTTGAAAATTTAGAAAACATCCACAATATTTAAATAAATGGTATTCTATTATTGTTTAACAGCGCAATTAATCACGCAATTAATCTTTTTAATCACGATTAATTTTTTTAATCGCTGACAGCCCTAATATATTTTTATATATATTTTTTATATGTATATAAAAAAAATTGGACAAATCTGATTCATGATTATGCTGCTCTCTCTGGGCTAAACTGTCTCTATTAGTCATTATTTCACACTGGATGTGGGATATCTTTGTCACACACAATATCCGAGGATGGACCTTTTTTGGAAAGGAAGCATAAAAACAAAGTTTCCTGCTTACCTTTATTCAGACCCCACCAATTTTGAGTATTATCCTAGTAGAAATACACAGAGAGCGCAATGGCAGGTACTTTGCCTTAGGCCTTGTCTACACTACCATGGTAAGTCAACCTAAGTTATGCTACTTCAGTTACAAGAATAACATAAGTACCAGAGTTGACAGGAGAGCGCTCTGCCATCGACTTAGCGGGTCTTCACCAGACCCGCTAAATTGACACCACTGCATCAATCACAGCAGTGCCAATCTACCTGTTTGTTTTTCTCACTTTGAGTCATCAATGTTACAATTACATTAAGAAAAAAAACATGTTAGAAAGTTGTCTTGCCATGACATACTTATAATTCTATATATTTAAATGAATGAACATAATATAGAATCTCAGTTAGGAACAGAAGATTTGCCATTGTGGATCAGTCTAAAGGTCCATCTAGTTCAGTATCCCGCCTAACAGTGCCAGATGCTTAAGAGGAAGGTGCAAAAATTCTTCAGTAGACTGACATGGGATAATCTGCCCCCGCCACAAAAAGTCTCATTCTGATCATTAATATTTAGAGACTAGCTTAAGCCCTTAAGCATGAGCTTTAATACCCCTTCCAAAATTTGTTAGCATTAATTATAACAACTCTGGATATACTTGTTATTCATTTCAATGTCTAACTCCTTTTAGCGCTTGCTAAGTTCTTGGCCTGAACAACGTCATGTGGCAATTTCCTTTTATCACCTTTTAATTTCATTTTCAAAATTAAGAAAACCGTATGTAAATCTTCAGATGAAATGAAGATAAATACACTATTTTAAGAACACAAGCAGAGCTACCAATTAAATGGATCACTTGAAATATAAATCTCATGGGGCTTTGTCTATCATAACACTAATGCCTCCATACTCATTTTATTCTTGCAATATTCCCAATATTCTTGCTTTTATTTCTCATTTTCTTCCTTCCTTTTTCATTTTCCCTCTCAACTTTTCTTTCTGCTCTTTTTTCAGCCATCTCCCTTCTTTTACCCACCTCAGGGAAGAAATGTTTATCATTAATCACTACAGTTACAATATATCAAACTAACTGGAAACCCCTGAAGATCATGGGAGTATGCTCAATTGGCATTAAATACTCAAATCTGCTTTTATGTGGTTCAGGTTTAGATGTTCAGAAATGCTAAAAATCTTGAGTGACAAGGTGGATGAGACAGTATCTTTTGCTGGACCAACTTCTGTGGGTGAAAGAGACATGCTATTGAGCTACAGAGAGCTCTTCTTCAGGTCTGGGAAAGGTATTGAGAGTGTCATAGCTAGATACAAGGTGGAACAGATTGTTTAGCATAAATAATTAACATATGTTTTAAGGGACCATTCAAAGTGAAGTGGCCAGTTAACCCCTCTGCAGTCATTCATAGGTCAAAAAGGGATGTTAGTGGGTTACAGATTGTTGCAATGTGCCATACATCCAGTGTCTTTATTAAAACCATTATTTTTAGTGTCTAGCAAAGTTATGAATTTAAGCTCCCAGGCTTGTCTTTTGAAGGTGTGCAGGTTTCATTTGAGGACAAGGACTGAGAGGTCAGATACATTGTTTGAAAAATGTTCACCCACAAGTGACATGCTGTTTGTCTTTGATTGCTTTTCTGCGAGAGTTGATTTGGGAGCATAGTGTCAGATGTGTTAGTTTAACAAATTTCTGAATCTGAATCCATCAAAAAGAAATTAGGTACCAATGTATAGCAGTGATGGATTGGAATAATATAGGAAAAATCCCTATAGAAATAGATAGGCGCATATACAGTATTTCAGACAATGAATTCTCATTTGAATGTTAGCTACTAGGCAGATATCTAAAATATTAAGCCACCTTAGGAACTTCCAGTTCTGTGCATACTTGCTTATTCTGTCCCCTCTATTTCCATAATGCAGACTGCTAAACTCTCATAGCTTTTGTAACAATACAGATGCGTAAGACATAATTTTCAAAAATGTAATTTTCTCCATAATAAAATTGTGGAAGACCAAGTTTATAAAGGAAAAAGCTTTTCAGATTTCTTTATAAAAAGGAGAAGAAAAAGACAAAATTATAGTGAGATTACAATGCTTTTATTGGCCTGCACAGATTTAAAAGTGGTCGAATACATTAATTCTGGATATGAAATAATAAACTGACAGATCACAAAAGCTATATTTACAAATATGCACTCTATATGTCGTTTCATACATTTTTTCCATGTTAAGAATTTTTCAGTGAATTGCGCAAAGGATGGATATTTTTATAGATCAACAGATTTGCTGTTCGTCATGAATTTTACAGCATCCTAATTTCTGCCTAAGTGCCAATAAGTAGTTTACCAAATTTAAAGGGCAATAAAAATAAACTGTTGTTCAAATCCTGGCTGGGATGTAGGTGTAGAGAATGAAATAATTTCTCAACTGGAGCTAAAGTAACTGTAGAAATTACTATAATGCAATTTACTTCTGCGGGAAAACAATTATTAATCTAAAATACACCTCTACCCTGATCTAACGCGACCCGATATAACACGAATTCTGATATAACGCGGTAAAGCAGTGCTCGGGGGGGGGGGGGGGCTGTGCACTCCGGCAGATCAAAGCAAGTTCGATATAACGCGGTTTCACCTATAACGCGGTAAGATTTTTTGGCTCCCGAGGACAGCATTATATCGAGGTAGAGGTGTATTTGCAGTATGAGAGAACAAAGGTGAATGACATAGTTGCTATTATTTTGTGTTTTAACAGTTGATTTCTGCATACTTGGATATGGGACAGGTGCCAGAACTGGCTTAGGTGATCACTGTTAGCATTTATTTCTCCAACTACAGTACAATCTGCAAAATTCAAATTAGTGGTGAGCTACTGGGGTCAAAAGTCCCTGATAAAATGTAGCTCAGACAATCAGAAATGAGAGAATTGTGTGCCCTGGAAATCTACTGTAATAGAAGGTAATTGGGATTATTTAACTGATTACAAATAAACACAAAAAAGATGTCACTAGTCATTATCAGGGACTTTTAAAGTTAACCCCATTAAAAGGCTAAGTATATTGAGTTATCATTTATCAGCTTTTGTCCCCATTGTAGTCAATGGATTTGAAAGGGATCAGACCCTAAACTTGTATAAAAGGTTGTAATATTGGTTAACAATGATGCAATTTTCACATAAGCAACCCAGAAAGGTAAATCAGGGAGTAAGTGTTTAGCACCATTAGATTCCTTTGAAATTCCTACCCTAAATGATAATACATATATAATGAATACCTAAATTGGCGAAGTAAACATACAGATGTTTCTGATACTGTAACTAAAATAAAGACTAGAATAAAGACTCTTGAAGTTCCAGAATTTACTCAGTTCTCTTCAGAATACTCTTTTGTAGATTTCCAGTTTTATAATAACGTTTAGTTTTGTAATCTCAATGCAAATAAATATTAATTTGATTTAAATAAATAATCAAAAAAATTCTTAAATATCCTATAGAATATCTAGTAATCGCTAAGAAGCTGTTGTTGCAAACACATGAACAGCTGAGTAACTTCATGGGAGTAGTCATACTGAGTTCATTGTAACTACTAATGTAAACAAAGTATTTCACATATGTAACTCTTTGCAGGATTGGACCCTAAAATTGATAGAGAATTTTATTTAAATTCTGGAGCATCATTTGTTCAGTATACAGTTGAGCTATATTTATCAAAATACCAAATAGATATAGCTGAAGTATAAAATAAGGGGAGCTTCCTGTAATGACATCATTTTAACTCACCCCATCTTCTTAGAAGCAATGAGACTATCTGCCAGATGTTTCTATTGTGAAACATGATTTAGCATTAATAATTTAGCTGACACCTGGAGATACTGGCATAAACAATGACTTTTTAAAAGATGATGCAGTTCTAATTTAGGAATCACTGTTTCATATGTTTTCTTTGTAACTTTAGTTCAACAACTGACAAATTTATGCACATTGGCTCTAAAGTTTTATTGCACTCAATATGTTAAAACTGAAACGAATGGTTAAAAAAGAGATTTAAAGAGAGACCAAATGTTTCTCCTCAGTGTTTATTTATGGGATATTTGAATATCAGATTGTAATATATTAAATTTTAGGATCAAATTCTTGTCTGATTATAATATATAATAATAATGTATCTAGCTGCACACAAACTAACATAGGGCACTACTCATAGAAACACCATAGTACAAATATTTAGGATCAGATTCTTCAAGACAAATTTCTATGTAAGCATACATATTAATTTGGATGACTTTCAAAAAATCATACCCTTGAAATCTGTAGCAATATTGTTAGAATTTGTTAAGTCAACAACATATCATAATGGGCTAAAAGACTATCTTCAGAAAGTTTTATGAACTACTCCTAGATAATTTATTCATAGTTATGATTCTATATCAAATACTTAGCCTACAACCTTTTGCTAAGCAGAGGCTAAGAGGTGTATAATATACATTGCACAGATTAAACACTAAAGTAAAAGGCAAGAAATACAGCTTATTGTGTAAAGTGTGTCTGTTCAAAATATTAATAATTTGTATCACTTACTAAACAAAAAATAGGTAAGAAAGAAATACACAGTACCACATATGGGAAGCTGCTACTGTATTTTAAAAATACCCTCACATTAATTATAAAGATAGTCTTTAGCTGCCACCGAACTCCTCGTTGTTTTTATATAGAAAAAACTATCTAAATGATACTCACTAGCCAAAGCAAAAACAAATAGATAATTTACTCTTATTTTTTAAAGGACACTATACAAATATTAATTCTGGTAAATGAATGGCTTATCCTAGAAAAAATAAATAGTTGATTTTACAGAGAGAAATGTAGCTTGGAGTGTAATAGAAACACTTAAATTGGCCAAAAAAGATGAGAGAAAAGGTGGGTGAGGTAATATCTTTTAGTGGAACAACTTCTGTTGATGAGAGAAATAAGCTTTAGAGCTGAAGAAGAGCTCGGTGTAAGCTTGAAAGCTTGTCTCTCACCAACAGAAGTTGAAGATATTACCTCACCCACCTTGTCTTTAATATGCTGGGTCAACATGGCTACATCAACTTTGCATTCGAAAAAGATGGGCAGAATAAGAAACTTTATCAATGCTTACCTGAAAATTTCCTTTTTTTGAGTAATAAGGTCCACAGATGTGTACTTCATCCTGCTTGCAGCTTGGGGCAGAACCAGACCTCTCAGTCACTGGCAACAGGAGAACATGAAGTTCCCTCCTGTTGAGACAACTTCCCTGGCCAGGATAATTCAAATCTAATTTCTTAAATTACAGATGGTGTTACATATACTTGGAGGAAAAACATCTATTTCTCCTACTGTAGAGCAGTCTACCTAATGATTACAAACTTAAATCCTTGGATATCAATTTCCATCTCTATTCTGGATGATCTGGTTTTCTGCAGGGTGAGACGGATCTGTGGACCTTATTACCGGAAGAAAGGAAATTTTCAGGTAAGCATGGATAAATTTTCCTATTCTTTGTGCTAAGGTCCACAGATCCCTTACACTGGGATTTTCATAGCAGTCTCTCTCCAAGGTGGGAAACAGGATAATTAAATATGGAAATTCAAAACAAGGCACATTATAATTACATAAATAAATATAAAAGGAACAGGAGTGTAGTAAGATGAGGCCCTGAAACAAACTTGTGTCAGAGGCCCGATCTGAGGCCTGAAGCCTGAAGCAAAGTACTTCCAGGCATTGCTAAGCAAAAGCTGGGCTGTGAGCCAGAGGCAGGCCCCACTCACAGAAGTTGGCGAGAAGAGGGTTGCTAGAAGCAGGTGCATCCACATATAAGTGCTAATAAGAGGAACTTGTGCCAAGATGACATCAGAACACTCCACAGAGATAATAAGGAACAGGCAGGTGCATCTTAAAGACAGGGTCAAAAGGACAGCATGATGGACAAATCTGTTTGTTTGAAACAACATGATCAAAAGGGGAGACAGCACCCTAATGAGCCAAGGGGCTGTACCTCAATACGTCAGTAGGGATGAGTAATCTGTCCTGTAACTGTATAAAAGTAGGTCCCGGAGTGCACATCTTTGTCCGGCCTAGGGGGCAGAGGAAAGTCCCGCCACTGACTGAGCCAGTCCATTGCCAGGGGGCACAAATTTGTAGTATGTCTTGTAGAGTCTACGGGAAACTATTGCTGTGCTTCGTTTGACAATAAACCTGGCTCGGGTTCCTTCGTACTTTACAAGAGTCTGTGGTCTTTGGGGGGTCTCTCGGGGTCTGCTGTGTCAGCTATCTGCGCAGAGCTGGGGCAGCACACAGAGGGAACATGCATGCAGCCGACTGTTATCATCATCGAACAAGAGCAGAGCACCACACCGGTAGCTACTGACAACAAAGAGTACTTGTGGCACCTTAGAGACTAACAAATTTGCGGATACAGGCTAACACAGCTGCTACTCTGAAATAAATACACACACACTCTTAATAATAGCCAGTGTTTCTGGCCCTGCCTGTAATATACATCTTCCTCTGGGCATTAAGGTGTGGAGAATACATCTGCCAAAAGAAAGGAAATGGCATTGGCTAAGATTGGATGACCAATATGCAGAATTTGGTGAGCAAATTACCATCTAGCAGATCTTAGTACTGGAGTCCTGACTGCTCTTACCTGAGATTATTAGTGCTCCTAAATACTGCTTTAACCAAAAGAGGAATATTTCTTGGATTTCCTTAGGGAATTAATGCTATCACAGTTGGGAGGAGTATGTGTCTGAATTAAAAGTACAATAGTGGGTCATTTGAGAAGGCTCCCAACTTCAAATTTAAAAACCTCATCTGATTGTAGATCGTAGCCACTGGGAAGCCTACTCTAATGGATAGGACACATAACAATGCCTCCTGTGGAGGTTCAAACTGGGTAATGCAGCAAGGGGCAAAATGAGATTCCAAGGTATTCTATGACTTGCAGGATTGGAATAAGGTTGATGCCCTAATGAAGCATTTGAGATGTTTACAAAACTTCATTTTCTTGAATATGCTGAGAACGTTGTACTACAGAGACTTGACTTTTTTACTTCGACACTCAAATACATCCACAATAAAGCACTCCTGGTGGGAAGCAGGGCTGGCTTCCGGCACCAGCGGAGGAAGCACGTGCCTGGGGCGACACATGCTAAGGGGCGGCATTCTGTCCATTCTTGGGGCGGCACAGTCCGAGCGGCTTTTTTTTTTTTTTTTTTTTGCTTTGGCAGTCCGAGCGGCTTTTTTTGTTGTTGCTCGGGGTGGCAAAAATGGTAGAGCCGGCCCAGGTGGGAAGGAAGGCTACTTACCTTATAGTACCTGGAGTTCTTTGAGATGCATGGTCCCTATGGGTTTTAATTGTGGATGGGGATGTGCACCATGCATCTGAGAATGGAAAATATTTCAATAGCAGTGTTCGTTGGTCCATGCTTACACCTCCTTGTACTCTGAACTGAGAGTATGAGGGATGGTGTGAACCAACCGCTGCTCCGGTTCCTTTCTACTGTGAATCAAGTGAGAAACCGAGCAGAGGGGAAGGAGGGTGGGTCATGCAATACCCGCAGGGGCCACACACCTCAAGGAACTACAGTTACTATAAGGTAAGTAACTTTCCTTCTTCAAGATCTGGTCCCTTTAGGTATTCACTGTTGATGACTCCCCAGCAGTGCATGTTGAGGAGGAGGGGAGTAGGAAGTGTTCTGCACCACTGATTGTAGGATCACTGAACCAAAGGAAGCATCCTCGGCAGAAACTTGAAGCAGGGCATAATGTTTAGTAAAAGTGAGAATGGTGCCCTAGTTGCTGCTCTGCAGATCTCCAAGAGGAGAATAACTTGTAGGGATGCTACCGAGGCAGCTTGGGATCTAGTTGAATGAACCCTGACCCTCTGAGGAGGAGGCGCCTCTATAAACACATAGCATAGGAGGATTCAGCTGGAAATCCATTTAGAGAATGTTTGAGAAGAGACTGCTTACCCCTTTATCCTCTTGATTATGGAGATGAACAATCTTGGAGACTTCCGAAAGGGTTTTGTCCTGTGTAAGTAGAAGTCTAGAGCTCTTTGTACATCTAGGAAGTGGAAGTTCCTGTCTTCCCTGTTATCATGAGACTTGGGATAGAAGACAGACAAGTGAACAGTTCGGTTCAGGTGAAATTCAGAAGGTATCTTTGTGAGAAACTTGGTATGAAATCTCGGGATATTTTATCCTTGTGAAACACTGTATAAGGAGGGTCCGCCATAAAGGCCCTGAGCTCCCCCTCTCCTCCAGCAAAGGTGATTGCCATTAGCAAGGCCCCTCTCATAGACAGGTGTAGGAGGTAGCAAGAGGTCAAGGGTTCAAATTCAGATTCACGAGTGCAGTTAGCACCAGGTTGAGGTCACAAGATTGGACCTCTTGTGAGCAGGATCTCTCTAAATTCATTGTCCATCCAAAAAGCAGGAGATGGAGGGATCTCCAGTTGGGATGGATGGTCCTGCCTCTATTCTGAGAAAATAGGTCTAGAAACATTTGTAGGTATTTGTATAGGCAAGAGGCCATCCCATAGGTCAGTGGTGAACCACAACTGCCTTGGCCACCATGATACTATCATAATTACAGTTCCCTTGTCCTGCTTGATCTTCCTGAGGACACAAAGTAGTAGGGTGATGGGAGGGATGGCAGAAATCAATGGGTCTAACCACTGTACCAGGAAAACATCCCCTCTTGAATTGTGCCCCTGGACAACTCAAGAGCAGTAGGCTGGGCACTTCTTGTTTCTTTGTTGTAAAATATACTGCATCACCAAAGAGCGGAGCTTCCACTTGTGATCCTTGTGAAAATGCCTCCTGAGGCTGTCCACCAGGGAGCATATTACTTCTAAAAGGTGCACTGTTGAGAGGATAATTTGATGCTGAATGCATCAGTTTCAGAACTTGATTGCTTCCCTGCAGAATGGGCTGGACTTTGCTTCCCCTTGTTTGTTTATGTAGATTCACAATTCCAAGGCCAAAAGGGACATTGTGATAATCTAGTCCAGTAGGTCTCAACCCAGGATACACGTATTCCTGGGGGGTATGCAGAGGTCTTCCAGGAGGTACATCAGCTCATCTAGATATTTGCCTAGTTTTGCAACACGCTACATAAAAAGCACTAGCGAAGTCAGTACAAACTAAAATTTCATACAATGACTTGTTTATTCTGCTCTCTATACTATACACTGAAATGTAAGTACAATATTTATATGACAATTGATTTTTATAATTATATGGGAAAAATTAGAAAGTAAGCAATTTTTCAGTAACTGTGTTGTGACACTTTTTTTATGTCTGATTTTGTAAGCAAGTAGTTTTTAAGTGTGGTGTAACTTGGGGGTATGCAAGACAAGTCAGACTCCTGAAATGGGTACACTAGTCTGCAGAGGTTGAAAGCCACTGATCTAGTCTGACCTCCTGTATAACCCAGGCCTTAGAATTTCCCCAAAATAATTCCTAGATCAGATCTTTTAGAAAAACATCCAGTCTTGATTTAAAAATTGCCAGTGATGGAGAATCTAGTATGACCTTTGGTACATTGTTCAAATGGTTAATTATTATTTCCAGGCTGACTTTGGCTAGCTTTAACTTGCAGCCATTGGATTGTGTCATATCTTTCTGTGCTAGACTGAAGATCCATTATCAAATATTTATTCTCCAAGTAGGTACTTGAAGACTGTAATCAAGTCATCCCTTAGCCTATTCTTTGTTAAGCTAAATAGATCGAGCGCCTTGAGTCTATCACTACAAGGCATGCTTTCTAATCCTTTAATCATTCTCATGGCTCTTCTCTGAACCCTCTCCAATTTATCAACATCCTTCTTCAATTGTGGACACTAGAACTGGACACACTATTCCAGCAGCAGTGGCACCAGTGCCAAATACAGAGGTAAAATAACCCCTCTGCTCCTAGTCAAAATTCCCATTTATGCATCCAAGGATTGGACTAGCCCTTTTGGCTACAGCACTGCACTGGGAGCTCATATTCAGCTGATGATCTAGGAGAGAGTTGCCCATCCTGTAAATATGGCCTAACTTCTGGTTCCTACATGAATACATTTACATATTAAAACATGTTGTTTGCTTGTGCCCAACTTACCAAGCAACCCAGATCGCTCTGTATCAGTGACCTATCCTCTTTATTTTTTTAATCATTCCCCCAATTTTTGTGTCGTGTGAATATTTTATCAGTGATTTTTCTGTTTTCTTACAGGTCATTGATAAAAATGTTACATAGCACAGGGACAAAACAACTCATCCCTACAGGCCCCCACTAAAAACACACCCAATTCAATGATGATTCCCCATTTACAATTACACTTCAAGATCTATCGGTTAGCCAATTTTTATTCCATTTAATGTGCGCCATGTTAATTTTATCTTTTTCTAGGTTTTTAATCAAAATGTCATGCAGTACCAAGTCAAATGTCTTAAGGAAGTCTAAATATATTACATCAATGCTATTACCTTTATCAACCAACTTGTAATCTCATCAAAAAAGATGTGTTAGTTTGACAGGATTCATTTTCTGATAAACCCATGTTGATTGGCATTAATTATATTACCCTTCTTTAATTCTTTATCAGTTGAATCCTGTATCAGTTGCTCCTGTTCCTGTTTGGGAGGTGATCTTTGTTGAAAGCAGTGCTGGGGTCCTCATAGTCTGGGGCCCAAAAGTACAGATCACAGGAGCCCCAGTATGGCCAGTGGGCAGGATCATAACCATGAGGCGGCAAGGAGGGGGGTACCATTGGTCTCTAGCCCAACAATGTGGGTCATGAGGACTTGGAGGCATCCGGGAGGCTTTGGAAGTCCTCTCTGGGATCAAGTCCTGTTTCTGAACCATTGGAGTAGGGGTTGTTTGACTCTATTGGTGGAACTGATGGTACAATGTGTCTTAAGACCGTACGGACAGAGGCAGGAATGGGCGAATAGGGTACCGATGGTGTTGGAGCACTTATGGCATGACTGGTGCTCAGGATTGGCAAATGATGTGCTGATGGTGCAAGGATAGAATTGTGTCAGAAAAATTGGTGATCTGAGATATGTGTAAATCGCCAGATCCTTGAAAAGGGTATATCAAGGTCTAATGGGAGGAGAGCTGGCAGGAGTATTGGGTATGGATGGATCCATCAGTGTGAGTTTGGATGCAGCAGTATTTGTACTGTGCAGTACCATCAATGCAGACAGTGAAAGTTCCCTTGTGTGATGCAGGGGTCAGTCCTGCCCTGTCAGAAATGGCTTCGGAATGATGGTAGCTCCCAGTTCTGTTGATGCCGATCCCATGCTGCCTGTGAGCTCCGGGTTGAACCCGCCTTGTGGCACAGAGTCTCACTTGGTGGTAAGAGACGAGGAGAAGCAGGCTTTTTCTTAGAGGACGTATGGAGTGGTTTGTCCTTCTTTTAATGAGGGTGTTTATCTTTACCCTCCTCATGCCTCCATTTAGTGGAGTCCTTGGCTCTGCTGGAGGATTCCTAGCTAGAGAGCGCTGGTGCTGGCAGGACACTACCAGGAGGCTCATGTCGGTGAGATGGGGATCAGGAGGGGGCAGGATCAGATTGGGGCTTCAAGGACATCTCCATTAAATATCTGCACTCTTGAGACTGCCTAGTACAAGGGGAAATGAGCAACAGATATCACTTTTTGAAGGAACGTGCGATTCCCCAAGGCAAAACAGGCAGCTCTAGCAATGGTCACTAGTCAGAAAGAACCAGGGACAGGACAGACAGGGCTTGAAGCTTGAAACCTTGGGCATACCAAATGGTGGGAGAACAAAGGGAGGGAACCCCCCAAATCCCAAACTATCTAACTAGACTTAACTAAGCTAACTATCTAAGAAAAATGATTTACAAAACTATTTTCAGAGCCCAAGTTTGAGCAGTAACATTGGAAAGGCTATGCACAGAGAAGGGTTCTGTCCTGGACTGGGAGTGGTGGAAAGGAACTGGAAAAGCCATCGGTCCATGCCACCCCTTCTGAGTCCCTCAAGGAAGAAACTAGCCTGGGGCCCAATGGTGGGCTCCCCAGAAATTCTACCCCAACCTACTGCATGGGATTCACATGGGCCAGATAGTTCTGTTTCCCCACTGGATGTATTGGCTCGATATATGAGTAGGCATCCTGAAAGGGAAGGACTGTTACAGAGGGGCAGCACGACCAGAAGACTGGGCCCAAAAGCCTCTTACAGAAGTAGTTCTCAACCAGGGGTCCGGGGACCCCTGGAGGGGCCACGAGCAGGTTTTAGGGGAGGCGCCAAGTGACTTTACAGAGTTATATGGTGGCAAAGATGGACACCAGGGTACTATGTCCAGGACAGTCCAAGTGTGTGTCCGGACAGGTTTCCAGACCCTCCCTGTATTCAAAGTCAGCCCCACCATTTTGGGGCCATCTCAAGAGAGTGTCAATGTTTCTGATGCTGTCCTGACCGGGGTATCCAGCAGTACCACAATGGAGCCAAAGCACCAAGCCTCCCAGAGACAACTGTCCCAGGGCTTTGCGGGAGGCTCACAGGCTCCTGCTCTTCATCCCCACCCCTGTAAAGAGCAGGAACAAAAGACAGGCTGCTGATTTTGCTTCCCCAGCAGCAGCAACCCTGGGATGGTCACAAGCTGCTTCCTTCCTCTTGCTCTCTCTTGGCGGGGGGGAGAGAGAAGGAAGGAATCACAGCCAGGAGGCCCCAGGGCAAGAGCCTGCAAAGCCCCTGCTATTGCTCCATCCCCGGGATCCCTTGCCAGCAGCAGCCCTGCCTGAAAAGGCAGGGAGAGGGACAGCCCCGGGGTGGGGCGGAGGACGCTTTCCCCCCAGCCCAGCTGACGCCCCCAGGTTCCCTCCCGCACTTGCCTTGAGCTGGGACTTGGAGACCTTGCCGCTCCGGTCCAGGTCCAGGGCGGTGAAGGCGTGCCAGATGGTCTTGAGCAGCTCCTCTTTCAGCCCCCCCATGGCCAGCCTGCCCCCAGGCCGCTGCGCCCCAGCCGCAGGCTCCGCTAGCTCCAGCAGCGCTGCGCTCCAGCCGCCCTGTCCCCTGCTGCAGCTCGCATCACCCCACCCCTCTCCGCCGCCGGCAGCCAACCAGGTGCGGGGCAGGGCTGCGCCCTCCGAGGCAGTAGGAAGTGATTGAACCCTGGGCAGCCGCGGGCTGAGGATCATGCGCGCCCCTCTCCACCTCTCACTGACCCCTCGCGTAAAGTAGCCCCGAGTTGGGCCAGCCCCTGCTCCCAGCACCCCTCCCCCGGCAGCGGGCTGGAACCGGCCCCCGAAAGGCGAAATCCCCCTTGGCCCTCCTCACCCTGCCCTCCGACCCCGAGCTGCCCTGCAGGGCCGCACAGCAGGCTCAGGCCCCATGCGTGGAGCCCAGGTGGGCAGCTTGGGCCTGTCGGTAATTATCACAGTGAAATGTGAGGCCCCGATCCTGGCAACGCTCCCAGCCGGGGCTGAGTGCAGGGGCACTGTACGGGGAGTGACGTTATCCCGGGGCAGAAGTGGTTGCAGGGTCAGGGCCTTGTTTTCTGTAATGTCTTTCAAATGAAACATGTAGCCCCAAAATGCTTTACAGCTGTGGTTCTCAACCAGGGGGGCCGTGAGCAGGTTTCGGGTGTCCGTCAAGCAGGGCCAGCATCAGACTCATTGGCGCCCCGGGCAGAAAGCCGAAGCCCCACTGCATGGGGCTGAAACCTAAGGCCCTGAGCCCCACAACCTGGGGCTGAAGCCGAAGCCTGAGCAGCTTAGCTTCATGGGGCTCCCTGTGGCATGGGGCCACATGCAATTGCCCTGTTCGCTACCCCCTAATGCCGACCTGGCTTTTATATGGAGAAAATCAGTTGTGGTGACACAGGTGGGCCGTGGAGGTTTTATAGCATGGTGGGGGGGCAGGGAGGGAGGGGAATTCAGGAAGAAAAAGGTTGAGAATCCCTGCCTTACAGAACTTTCTGGCATTGGCTGCATCTGGGCTGTAATGAGAGAGGAGGGGATGCCTGCCTCGGAGCCAAGTTCTTTTCCAATCCTGCCTGCCTTCTTGTCTCCTTTGCTGCTGGATGGAGAAGGGGGCTGAGGTAACCTTGTTTGACTTGAGCTGCCTCTTGTCTAGCAGATCAGCTTCTTTAATCTTTCTTGCATTCTCTCCTGCTTGGAGAAGGGGATAGATGACCCCACCCAGATGGGGCTGAGAGAGAGAAAATGGGTCCTGCCCACAGAACTGGTTGAGCTCCCCAGTGAGACACTTGCTAAGGGGCAGCAGGAGACACAGACCCTTCCTTTTGTCTCTGGCTTTTCTCAACCTAGCTTGCTCCCTGAAGCCTGTAGCAGCCCCAGCTGCTGCAAACATCTCAGAATGGGAAGCAGAGCTAAGAAAACAATCTCCCTAAAATCAAAAACTGCCCTGGGACACAGCTGGGAATGAAACAGGCACATTACTGAGCTGAAATTTAGACTAAACATTTTAAACAAAAACTGGAATTTCCCTCAGAAAAGCTCTGCAGCAGGATGGGCTGGCTGAGCTGCTGGCCACCTGAGGCAGAAAAAAGGGAGGGAACTTCAGGTGCTGGGGCATTCCCCTGCTGTCAATGACTGACAGGTCTAGTTCTGCCCCAAAGATGCAAGCTGGCTGAAGTACAATTGTAACAGATCTGTGGACCTTAGCATGAAGCAGAAATGAAGTCACAGACTGAAGTTTTATTGAAGAGTTCTGAAACACCACCAACTCTATAATTATTGTATAAGCTTCTTCTGCTTCCAAAACTGATGGAGTGAAAAGTCTACCTGCAAAGAGAAGAGCTGGCTGCCACATACAGGACAGCTGACATTCTCTTTATAGAAAATGAATGTACTGTCTGCACCAGCTCAGTAAAGCCCTCTTGTGCTTTAAGCTCCTTTGTGTACTATGTGAAGCTTGCCTCTAACTCACAGAGCTTCTATTGGAAATCCCTCTGTAAATCACCTTACATGATACACAATACCAGCTACTACTACTTAGCAGGGACAGTGTACGTTCTATCATTCTACCAATGGCTTCACTATTTTCCCTTTCTTTCCTGCAAAAAGGGAAATCTTCTCTCATAAGAGTGAAAGGGAAGTCCCTATTTCTTTTTCAATGCATTATCTATTAATAGCTCTGCAATGATGGCCCAATGCATCCATTTTCCAAACACTGAATAGACATAGATTTGTTATGCTTACCTGATGCACACAGTCCAGGAACTGTAAGAAAATGGGAGCAAATCCACTACCCTGACAACTGAGGGTCACATTACTACGCTGATTGAACTTATGACCAAAAGAGAGCCATTCTTTTTCCACTAACATTTGGAAGCCTTCAAGTGTCCTGTAGAATGGATCACTGAGTAATTGCACCAGAGACACCACCTAGATCACAAAACAGAGTGCACTGGCATTAATATTAGATATATCATATTTAAAACTAGAGTTTTGTTCAACAAACTGAAATGTTCTAAACTTGTTTTTATATACTGCAAGGCATGAAAAGCATTAAAATATATTAAGTTATCAATAGACAAGAATGACAAACATTTAGAAAATGGGTGCTGGCCATCTCAGCTGGTAGAGGATTGCAGAAAATGACCTGGAAGGTGGTGGACTATACCCTCTGGAGTGATGACATGTTACCTGCAGTCCTTCCTTTATCAGTTAGCTGGTAGTGGCTAAAAGGCAGCACTGGGCCTCTTTCTGCTCTGTCTATACATATATCCCTCCACTCCTCCCTTATAATTTAAAAATGGCTGAGTGGACAGTGTTAAATTTCATTTGTGCTTTTGTTTGTACGGAGCTATGAGTTATGTGTCAGGTTCTCAAACGATTTGACGGAATTACCGATTTGCTGTATGTACCTTTTGGATTATGATGCATTTATACAGGCACAATCTACTCACTGAATGAGCTCAGCTGTCGCTTTTCATTTAACGCATGGTTTGTTTCACAAGATCTATACTTTGGTAATTTGTCCTGGCAGCAGATGCTACAGGGTCAGATCTGTGAGTGTGCATGGGAAAGAGTCTCTCGAACACATAGTGGTAGAGATAAGGGTGTAATGCCCATCAACTCACCTTGTGTGCCAAAATGTGTTTCAGCCACAAAGTTAAGCAAGTTCTTGTGGTGAATTTTAGCCTTTCCTCATGCAGTAGTCTGCACAGGGCTGCAGACCTTGGTTAGGCCCTTGAATTGTGCAGGGCCATCAAGACCTTGGGTGAAAGCATACTGTTTTGACTTCTTGTTTGGGATTAGAAAATCAAAATGGATGAAGAGGGGTGACAGATCCAGGTAGCCCTTGCCTTTTCCCTGCTGCCAGGACAGGCTGCGTTTAGGAATTTGTTGTTTAAAGTTGTAAGAAAATTACAGCTACTTGGCCAAAAATCTAATGCTTGGTGTTTACTAGCCCCCACCATTCACAAATTTGTAATAGCAGCTTACCTGTGCAGTAATATCCCAACCATCTTCCAAACAAACCATAACTGAAGAACCATTCTCAAGGAGCTCTGATATCACCACACCCAACTGCATTATCCTGTGAAGCTACATAATATAAAAAAATAAGTAACATACTAAGAGTGCAGAATTAATCTGTTAATATTGCCGAATGCTTATAGATTCATATCATACCATACCATTCATGATTTAAACTATAAATATAAAATATATTAAATACATTTTTCTCTCTCTCTATATATAAATAAATAAATATTAAACCATTTATTTATTTAGGAAGTTTTAACAGGTTTACAAATCCTTGCCAGGTAAAGATCAGAGACAAAACAATAATCATATCAGTGAAACACAGTAAGATAATCACCGTATCATTCTATTTAACAGGATGTTACCATATTATTGAGTAAGCATCTTTATAATACCCATAGCATATTTTCAGTGATTTTATTAAATTGCATGAAATCTCTGATCATGCATATTTAAGAAATCCGCTGTCTGTCAAATGTTAATATTCAAAAAAGTTAGACACGTGTGCTGTTTTTTCTGCAGGTGAGTGTACTCTGTGTATTGAATAAATGATAACCAAATATTTAAGTATATATTTGTTGTCTGTCTATTTTACTGGGTACGTAACTGATGAGTTTTTTCTTTAACAATATCTACAGAGAACATTGATTGTTCAAACTCTTCAGAATTTTAAATTTATTCATTTAGAAAGCAAGTTTCTGTTTTATGGAAATAGATCAAATCTTTTTTCTCTTATATTTTGTTTTTGGCCAGGCTGGCTGGGATGTGGGCAAGTATATGCTCAAGTATTCATTATGGTACTAGTCCTACAAACACTTAAGCACAGTTGTAACTTTACCCCCATGAACAGTCCTATTGATTTCAGTGTGACTTCTTATGGGATTACATTTACATGTGTGCTGAAAAGTGTTTGTAGGATTGGAGTCTCTTTCTTGTTATCAAGCTCATATTTTGTGAACATTTTCCTGATTTATGTAATGAATAACAATTTTATTCCTAAAAATGAGAAAGTCTCTGTTTTTAGTTTCTACCATTTGTATGGTGTATGGTAATCCAAGATCAAATGTCACAGTAGAACACACTTGTGTAAGCAGCTTTAATGTAGGCCGAACATGGCTATTTCAGTTTTCAACAGTAGGAGGAAACCCATTGCGTGTTGTATTGGACACAATCCAATCAAGGTTAAGATTAACAGTGAAAAGTCTCAAAGCTTGAAAGTGAGGAATGAAAAAGATGTTGACTGTGTTACAGGAAAGAAAGCAATGTAGGTGCAAAGACACAATATAAGACAAATCTAGGTTCATGGATGTAAAAAAAAAAAATAGAATCAGCTGCGAAAGGAGAGTACAAGAGAGAGGAATCAGGGAGAACGGAGGGAAGGTGGAGAAAGAAAGTAAAAGACAGAGTCTGCCTTAGAGACTCCCAAACAAGACATAACTTTAGAAAATTCATCTTTCGTCTTCTGAGCCTTTATTAAATAGCATTTATTTTGTTACCACAAGATGTAAAAGGGAAAAATACTTATACTACAGAAGTATTTAAACTACTTATGATACATAAATACAAAACTTACTTCCTTGTAATTGTTGTTTGAGATGCGTTGTATGTATATTCCACTGTAAGAGTGTATTCATCTCATGCATAGGTGCTGGAGAGTTTTCCCTAGCAGTACCTGTAGGGGCAGCTACACACGCATCTTAGCTTCCCTCTGATCGGAGCCCAGGGATATAACGGGTAGGACAGCCCTACCCTTCCTTTAGTTTTTTCATACCAGAATCTTAGATGATAGAATCTGATGAGTTGGGGCTGTAGGACTGCTTTCCCCACATTCACATCATCCTGTGATGCTGCAGTAATTGCATAATGGCTAGCAAAGGTATGTACAGAGGACCACATCACCACTCTACAAATGTTAACAATAGGAACATTTAAAGAAGGGGAAAAAGGAGGAGCCAGGGAACTATAGACCAGTCAGCCTGACTTTGCTCTAGTAGCTTCCCAGGTATCAATGTATAAAACATTCAAGTTGTGAATACCTGGAGGATGAAGGGCTAATCACTAGCAGCCAGCATGGATTTACAAAGAACAAATCATGCCAAACCAACTTGATTTCCTTCTTTGACAGGGTAACTGGTTTGGTCAATAGGGAGAATGTGGTAGACATACTATACCTGGACTTCAGCAAGGCTTTTGACACAGTCCCGCATGACATGCTGATAAGTAAGCTGGAGAAATGCAGGCTCAGCAGAACTACCATTAGGTGGATACATAATTGGTTAAACAACTGCAAACAAAGAGTAACTATTAATGGAAAGATGTCAGATTGGAGTGGGGTCTCAAGTGGGATCCCACGGGAATCTGTTCTGGGTCTGGTGGTGTTTAATATCTTTATTAAGGACCTGGATGTAGGAATAGAGAGAAAACTGATCAAATTTGCAGATGACACAAAACTAGGGGGGATTGCCAACACTTTGGAGTATAGAGTTAAAATTCAGAGGGATCTTGATAAATTGGAGAATTGGGCTATAGACGACAAAATGAAATTCAACTAAGATAATTGTAAGGTGCTAGGGGGGATTGCCAACACTTTGGAGTATAGAGTTAAAATTCAGAGGGATCTTGATAAATTGGAGAATTGGGCTATAGACGACAAAATGAAATTCAACTAAGATAATTGTAAGGTGCTACACTTAGGGAAGAAAAACCAAATGTACAAATACAGAATGGGGGATAATTGGCTTAACAGCAGCACTGCTGAGAAGGATCTGCGAGTTGTGGTGGGTCACAACCTCAACATGAGTCAGCAATGCGATGATGTTACAAAAAAGCAAATGCACTTTTAGGTTACATTAACAGAGGCCTAGCATGCAAGTCACGGGAGATGATAGTACCACTCTACTGGGCAGGCCTCAGCTGGAACACTGTGTCCAATTTTGATCACCAATGTATATAAAGGATGTAGAGAATCTGGAAAGGATCCAGAGGCAAGCAACAAAGATGATCAAAGGGATGGAATGCAAGCCATATGAGCAAATGCTGAAGGAACTGAGTATGTTTTGTTTGGAAAAGAGGAGATTAAGGGGGAGACATGATAGTGGTTCTCAAATACTTGAAAGGCTGCCATAAAAAAGTTGGAGAAAAGTTGCTCTCTCTTGCCAGAGAAGGCAGGACAAGAGGCAAGAGGTTCAAATTACAGCATAGCAAATTTAGATTAAATCTCAGGAAAAACTTCCTACTGTTCTTACAATAGGACAATGGAAGAGGCTGCCTAGGGAGGTTGTGGAAGCTCCTTCACTGGAGGTTTTCAAGAAGAGGCTAGATAGCCATCTGTCTTGGATGGTTTAGACACAACAAATCCTGCATCTTGGCAGAGGGTTAGACTAGATGACCCTTACAGTCCCTCCTAACCCTATGATTCCCATGACAGCAGAAGCCAAATGTGCCCTAATTGAATGTGCTGACAATTTCACAGGAGGCATCAAACTTCAGCAGTATAGACCATAGCAATGCAGCTGGCAATCCATTTAAAAAGAGTTGTTGTGCCAGTACAAGAGGATCTCTCATTCTTTCCACATAGGAAACAAAGAGTTGGGAAGAAAGGGCTTAGTGCTATTTAGGTAAACTTGGCATACATCTAGAGTATACAGCTTTTGTTCATCTTCATGAGCACGTGACTTACGGTAAAAAAGGACCAGTAAGTATATTGGCTGATTTAGGAGACAGTCAGATAGTACCTTGGATAGGAATTTAGGATGAGGCCTAAGCTGCACCCACTTCTTGTATCTTATTTATAACATTTCCTGTTTTGCTGAGCTGAAACCAGATCCACTGTAGGAATTCCCTGCACCCAAAGTACTGATCTTACTACTCTTGGGTTGAGACACCACTCGTGATCAAGGCTGAATGATCTGCTTAGCTGGTCTGCCAGGCAATTCTGAACTCCCTGCAGGTGTGAGGCCTTGAGAGTTATAGAGTTCTATATACAAAAATTTCACAGCTTTACAGCCCCCTGACAAAAGTTGTTTGACCTGATAACCCCTTGCTTGTTTATGTAAAACATAGCTGTGGTGTTGTCAGTGAGCACCTGTGTAGTCTTGCCCTGATTGTATGGCAGGAACTGCTGTTACTTTTGAAATATTGCATGCAATTCAAGAACATTTATGTGTAGTTTGACCTTATGAATGGACCATATGCCCTGAGCTTGCAGATCCCACAAATGAGCTCTCCAGCCCAAAGAAGTAGTATCCATTACCAAAATCACAGAGGAGACGGTTGGTAAGAATAGGACCTCCCCTGCACACATTGTTCTGGTCCATCCACCAATCCAGGGATGATGACATTCTGCCTGTGATGCATACCAATTTGTACAGATGGTGTATGTGAGGGCAGTAGCCTGACTTTAGCCATGTCTGCATACCCCAGAGATGGATCCCAGTATGTTGGGTCACATATGTACAGGAAGACATGCACCATACAAGCTTGAGGAAGCTCTGTATTGTAGTTTGTGGTTGTTCTTTGAATGCTGCACAGAAGTCCTGTGTAGCCAGAAACCTTGGTTGGGGAAGATAAGCCCTGAGTGAAGTTGAGTCTAGGGCTGCACCAATAAACTCTTATTTGAAATGGAGATTAAACTGATTTTTCTGTTTATTATTAGGCCTAAGCAGCTGAACAAATGGAGGATTTGATATATGCTGCTGGAGCAGCCCTGTACCAACCAATTGTCCAAGTATGGATATACCTAGACAACTCAATGGCAGAGATAAACTGCTGCTCTCACCATGCACTTGGTAAAAACCTTCAGTGCTGACAATAGGCCAAAGGGAAATATGGTGAACTGGTTATCTCCTCCTCTTACCATGAACCTCAGAAACCTTCTGTGGCCAGGGTGGATTGCCACACAGAAAAAGGCATCTGTAAGATAAGGGCAGCATACCAATCACCTGGATATAGAGAAGTATAATTGACACAATGGAAACCATGTGGAACTTCAACTTTTTGATGTATCTATTCAGGTTTTGAAGGTCTAGAATAGGCCCGAGAACCCCTCTTGCTTTGGCTATTAGGGAAATACCAGGAATAAAACCCCATGCCTTGATGCAGACAAGGCACTTCCTCTGTAGCTCCAAAGGAATGTAGAGTCTGAACTTGTTTTAGAACAGACTCATGACATGGGTCCCTGAAAAGGGACAGATGGTGGGGGAGGAAATAGAAGGAAACTGCAGGATATATATGCTGAGTCCATCATGCTTAGTACTCACTTGTCTGAAGTGATGGTTTGCTATGCCTGTAGGACATGGAATAACTTGCTCCCAAAGGAAGGGAAAGGAACACGGAAATCCGAGCTGGTAGATGTGCTGTTCTTGACAGAGGAGTAAAACGTTGCTCCAAGGCCTGAGGTTGCCTGGAAAAAGCAACTGAGGAAGCAGAAGGCGGAGGCCTCCTCCTCTGTGCTCTGTGGTTGCATCTAGACTGTAACCATGATGAATGGTGCATAGTTACTGCCTTCATCATGACCCTCACAGCAGAGTCTGCTGCGTCCAAGGAAGCCTTCAGGACCAATCAAGAGACCAGATGACCTTCTGCTAAGATGGATTGGAATTCATCCCTAGAGTCTTCTGGCAACTTATTTATAAATTTAGACATTGCCTCCCAAGTCAACAGGGCATGGTGGCTGACAATTCTAAGTTGTAATCAGCAGCTGAATAAAACTTCCATCTAAAAAAGTCTAGCTTTTTTGCATCCTTTTCTTTTGGGGTAGCCTTAGCCTGACTTTGGCGATGCTTTTCATTTACTCCAGCTACCACCAGTGAACCTGGTACAGGATGCGACTAAAACTGTTCAAAACCTTGGGAAGGAACCTGATATTTCACTAGGTTTGCTTGGCTACAGGGGATACGGAGAATGAAGTTTGCTGGAGTGACTTAATAGGCTGCATTATTGCCTAGTTTAGAGGGAGGGCTCCCTTCCCTGCTTGTAGTTGGGTGTACAATATAAACAAGTTTGTGAAGATTTTCCTCCATCTGAATACCATCAGATTCTCAATGACATCCTGGACTCTTTACAGTGGGAAGTGTAAGAACCCACTTCTGATTCTGATTAGGAGTACGAGTACTCTGAAGACCAGGGTGGAGCAGCACTGGGAAGAGTCACTGGAGACTGGTACCAAGATCTGCACCAAGACAACAGAGCTGGTGGCAGCATTAGTGTCTTTCTAGCTATTGGTACCAAACGTTGTTGAATACGTATTGGAGGCCTAGAGACCATTGTTGACAATGCTGACAAGACGGTACCATCCCTGAGACCAAGGGCATTGAAGCAGACACTAATGCCAGTGCCAAAGTCTGCCCAGTTTGCACTGATACTGATAGAGGACCTTGCCCTAGAGTAAATGGGGAATCCAGTACTGAAAGACAGCTGCATAGGCCTCTGGCATTGTTGATACTAAGGGCAGGTCTGCCCTAGAAGCACTACATCGATGCAACTGTGTCGCTGTAGTGTGTCTAGTGAAGACGTTCTATGCCAATGGGAGAGCGCTCTCCTGTCGGCATAATTTCTCCACCTCCGCGAGAGATGGAAGCGCATCTCCCGCTGACATAGCACCGGTGTAGACAGCGCTTACATGCTGTAACTTGCATCGCTCAGGGGGGTGGCTTTTTCACACCCATGAGCGACATAAGTTACATCGACTCAAGCGGTAGCGTAGACCTGCCCTAAGAGAGGAGGTTGTATGACACTCAGAAGAGGTGCTGGATCCTTCACAGTCCCTGAAGACAGCAGCCTATCTCCATGGTCCCATAGTAGGCACTGGAGCCAACAACTCCAGTCTATGACAGCCATTATGAGATGAGTCCCAGGCTGAGGCTAGCCAGAGGGCACTTGTGCTTCCTTAGAGACAGCTCTGGTGAAGATTTCTGTCAGATGGCAAGGCAAGGGGAGTGCTGGATGAGCTCCCCTGCAGAGACCAAATGGGATCTGATGCCAGGCAAAGAGTGGATTCCAAGCAATAGTGTTGAAGGTGCACTTCTCTCTGCTTCTTCGTCCTTGATTTAAATCTGTGGCAGACCAGACACTGGTTCCTTATGTGGTCCTCAGCCAAGCATCTCAAACAGTGAGAGTGAGGGGTATTAATGGGCATCGCCTGTGACACCTGGACCAAGGTTTGAAGCCAGGAGATCTTGGCATAAGCTCTCCTACTACCGAGACAAAGTTTGCTTGGACAAACTAGTACAATTAGATATTGAAACAAAATAAAATAAAATAAAATAAAGAAAAGTCCAAATGGATGAATGACTACCACTAAACACTATGAACTATAACAAAGTATATGCAGGGTTTTTGTTTTCTATAATGACAAGAGGGCGTACTAAATGCATAACAACAATGTCCAACCACCGACATTAAGAAGGAACTGAGGGGGGTGGCTCCACCCTTTATACCTTGGGTCTGGGCACAAGGAAAGGCAGGATGCACGCATGACTGCACCATAGGTACGCTAGGAAAAACTCTCCACACCAGTGCACATACCTACAGTGGAATAGGTGTATGGAATCACTCGAAGAGGATTAAAAAGTATATTCATCCTCATTATAAATGCCCAACTTCTTTCAATGCTCACATAGTCATTAAGGATTTAGAAAATAATTGTAATTATAACTGTAATTGCAACTGAAACGTGTAATAGATACAATTGAACAGCCCATCAAACAATAAGTATTAGGGTAGCTGTCTGGAAGCCTACGTTATCTTTCAAATAAAAGGAGCCACACGGCAAGCTGAATATATTTAAATGAAAGCACAACATTATTACTTTAAATTTCTTAATTTGAATCTAATGTGCATTATGCTAATTTAATAAAATACTGTAGTACACTTCATTTTTTCTTATTTATGTACTTCCATTTAAAGAATCATTCAACCTTTTAAAACAGGATTAAAACACAAACTGTGTAATTTATTTCTCTCTTCTCCAGCCGAGGAACATCCTGTATACTAAAAAACAAATCTACAGGATGAAGATCTGAGTTTTCTCATAGGCATGGTCTAAAAAATAGCAAATTAAATATAAACTAACATTAGCTTTCCAGTTTGTATTTATAATCATACTGTATATTATTTTAGTTTAGCACCATGAAAATGTCTTAATACTGAATTAGGGCTAATGTGTGACATTATGATCTAGTCCAAAGCAAGAGAAGCACATCATTGTTGTGCACCTGGAGCACTGCTGAAGGGACACTGTGACTCACACAATCTCCCTATCTCCCTGCTTCTTCAAGGAGGGAACATGCTCTGACAAATCTATATCCAGAGTACTGCATATGCACCCCAACATGCTGGTGTAACTATGCTACTGAGCATGTTGGCAGGGTGGAGGAGTCAAGGCTCCACCCTCTCCCACATTTTCACCCATCTGAGCAAGGGGGTGGACGCAGCAGCTCTATGAAGCCAACTATCTCCCATACATTGGAAGTGCTGGCATAGTGCAAAAACACAAGGGAGTAAGGAGGTGTAAGGAATCCCCCCGTGCACTGCTATACAGGACAGGCAAAAATATGGGCCTTGGTGTTTAATTTCCAGAGCTACTGCATTATTCACTCTGTCTGTTTAGTGCAAGTGTTCTCCTTGAGAGGCTATCATAATAAAAAGGATCTATCCTGTTTTATTATATTTTTAAGAGTATTTGTTCAACAATAGCTTCTTAACATAACATCTAGTTGTCCAAAAATGTTCATACTTATTATGATTTACAAAGAGCTTAATTTACCACAACCCCACTCACTTGAATCCTGCAAAAGACATCCCTAATCATATTTTTATTTGGTTAATCTCTGTGTGAATATGTGTGGGAAGAGGAAGGAAAGGGAGAGATTAGTAGAGAATTTCTCAAAATACCAATTGCACTGAAGGACTTTTATATGAGAGCTTCTCCATGTTTGACTATTAATAGCTCACAGATAGACTAGTTTATCTATTAAATGAAGGTATATACAGAAATGCAGAATTAGCACACAGCGATGAGATGTGATGAGATATGAAGAATGGGTATACGAGTTAAAATAAGATAGCCAATTTATTATTCACCTTGCATAGTTATTTCATTGTTCTACATTTGTATTTTTATCTAACTTTAATAGGAAACAGAAGAATTAAAGTTTATGCAATCAAGGCCATAAAAATTAATATAGACAGTAAAAAAGCTAATTTGTATTCTGGCATTTTGTTCCACATTATAAGGTACAATGAATTACACTGTCTAGTTGTCAAATATATCTCACATCAGTAACTCCTAATGCTGTATTAAAATAATAGTTAATGTCTATATAATGATATAACTGATTTCATGCAATGTAATTACAAGGAACAAAGAGAAAGGTTTGTTGGTTAGAACAACACATATTTCTCTGTCAGCAGAGATCAGAATTTATTCTGGGTAAACAGTACTACATATAAATTTTAGAAGCATCTGCCATATGAATTACCTGTGGGAACCACTCTGATTCACCAAGTGCCTTAAGGAATGTTACTTCAGAATCTGTAGGAATAGTACTGGGAACACAAACCCTCATCATCTTTTTAAAACTAGTTTTCACCTGTCGGATGTCACTGAACTCAACAGCAACAAATTCACAATTCAAAGCAAAATCAAGTTTGAAGCCCTGTGGACGAATAAGACAATGACACATTATTCATCGGACAAGCATATTCTTCATGCAAAGTATCTATGTGAGAAAAGATGCTTTCAAAGATATTGCTTTATTGCTAAGAATTTCCAAACACAATTTACATTTCATTTTTTCCATAAGAAATTGCCTAGTACAAAATGATTCTTACAAAACCCTTGCAAAAGATACCAAAATATACTCCCTCCATCCACCACCTGCAATAAAAATGGATGTTAGATACTTCTATTCTATTCTATGTGAATAGTAAAATAAAGTTGGCATTTAGTAGACCTTCCTAACTCTTTTGAAATGACATTGGACTTCTGTGAACAGTTACAGTATCATTAAAAAATAAAATTATTATTTGATAAATATGAACTCAAGAGCTTGATGCTTGATTATAAAGTAATTGTTTCAATCGGAATGGGCAATTAATACTTTTTATTTATTAAGTTCAATAAATAAATGAAGGTTTTGACTTAAATCACCAAAGACAAGGGAATTTAATGGTAGATGATTGTCTGTTAGAATACCTAGACATATCACTTCTAACTGATGGTATGCAAGGTTATCTACTCTTCTTGGACTCTTCTGATAGAAAAGCCCAAGACCTGTAGTGTGCAGGTACAGAGCACATCTGCAATAATAGTAATTGGTATTTATAAAGCACTTTCCAGCTTCAAATTACTGATGAGGAATTTGAAGAAAAGACATTTTTTGTCAAAGGCTACAAAGAGACTAAGTATCCAAACCAGAATTAATATTCAGAAGTTCCTAGGTCCCAGTCCTGCCCTCACACCACAATTCTCTCTCAATATATAAACATTGAGTTTTCTCTCAATATGATCTAAAATGTGTGAGTAATAAAGCTTAGGGTTCGGGAGTGGGACATATTGGTAAGAAGGCTGCCTCATTTTTTATCCCATCCCACACCAGTTCATTTGAAACCATTTTTTGTAAACAGACAAGAAAAGAAAGTTTCTGTCAAGCTAAAACTAACTTCCTGAATAAAGTAAGAAGAATTAAAGATGGATTCCTGTGGTTAAAAAAACAACAACAAAAGATACAGGGCAGCAGACTCACCTAAACAGTCATTGCAAGTTGAGGTTGCTGCATCTATACAAAGTTTAGCTCAACACATAGCAGACCTGAGAGAATATCTGAGATTCAGACTTGATACAATTTCAGAAGATATTTGTGGCCTTTTCAGAGGGCTGCCTGATGTTAAATTCCACATACCATACTTAGAAAATGAATTACTCAAAAGTGGTACTGAAACTAATGACTTTATGGGTGAAATTATCTCGCTGAAAAACAGATTGGAGAATTATGAAAAAAATCATGATGACCTGGAAAATACAACTAGAAGAAATAACTTTTACCAAATAGGCATTACTGAAGGCCTTGAAAGGAAAAGTCTGATTAATTTTCTTTAGAAGCTGCTCTGACATACCTAAAATAGGGCCTGCAACTCTCTACACTTGATAAATAGAGAGGTCTCACAGGGTGTCAGGCTGAAAAAGCTGGGAAAATGAGAAACCCAGACCCATTAGGCTAGCTTATCAGATGGTGTAAATTGGTATAGCTCCACTGTAAAGTCAATGGAATGTGGCTAACTTACACCACCTGAGGATCTGGCTTGTCTTTACACTGCTAAAATGTAATGATAATATGATGATGCTGAGAGGAAAGCAGGGAAAATGAGATATACTGGCCATTTTTTTTTCATTTTTCTGCTAACCTAATCAAACTAATGCTGTATTTAATGGAATAAATCAGATTCTCAGGGGAACTAACATTAGAAATGGCATCAAGTACTCAGTTAACTTTACTATGGCCCTGGCAGCTTCTACAATATTTTGCAAGTAACCAACAAAAACTTGGCAAACACTTCAAAGCCTAAGGCTAAATTTGACCAGCAGTAAAAGTATATATTTTTTTAAATTTAAAAGCCAAAGTCAAACAGCTCTCTACTCACAGATACAGATAAATGACAGTTGGCCCACCATAATCTATTAATCACTGTATGACATTAAAATCAGGACCACTGTTTCTATGAGCTTCAATATCAAAAGAACATGTAGTGGATGTCCTAAAGATTCAAAATCTGAAGAAATATATGGCTCATGACATGTCTAAAAGATAATTCAACATAAATAATCTTTTAAGTTAAGTGATTTTATATACCATGGGATGTACTTTAGTTCTCCTCAGATTTACTTTAATATCGTGCTATATTGCTTCTTATAATAATTATATCTTTTTATGTATAGTGTGTCATGACTGCTTACTATGGTCAAATGCCAGTCTATAATTTTCATGATTTTGTCTTTTTAAAATGTACTTTTAAAAAAGAAAAAAACATTTAAAATCTCAATATCAGAACAGCAAAACTTTTTTCCAAAGCTAAAAAAAGGCTTTTCTCACCGGCATTAATCTTTTAGTTTTATTATTGAATGCACTGGACTGCATGCTGGTATACAAGTTAGATTAATGGAAAGTAGGGACAGTGCTAAGGAAAGTGAATTGTCATCAAGGTGAAGGAGATGTAGAGTGGTATACTGGTATGTGTTTAAGTGAGGGTGCCTGAGTTACATTCATGATGAAAAGTGTGGACGAAAAATATGCAGGTGGAGGTTTGTAGCTACCAGAAAGGTGGCACTACCTAGATCTTCCAAACATTACTGTCTGCCTCAAATTTCTGGGGATAGTAGTGGAATTTTCTGCTTTTTCACGCAAAGCTTTCCATTCCTCCAACATTGTGCATACTCCCAAAGTAGGCTATTTTGAAATCTATCAACTTTCCTCTATGTCAGCTTTACTTTTTATTTCAAAATCTCCCAACTTGTCTGAGTCTGACCCTTAATGATTCTAAAATATAAATGAACACAAAGGGAAATATGTTACTCTGTGATCCACTGCAACATTGACAATACACATTGGATTACCTTATCTTGTGCTGGGTTATATTGTATTAAATATTAATATATTGTACACAGCAACCTAGTACATAACAAGACAATAAAAATGTGGATATGTATCTGCATAGCCAATACTTTATGAGAGTTACCCATCTGTTGTATCTAGAACAGGGGTTCCCAAACTTGTTCCGCCGCTTGTGCAGGGAAAGCCCCTGGCGGGCCGGGCCGGTTTGTGTACCTGCCGCGTCCGCAAGTTCGGCCGATCGCGCTCCCAGTGGCCGCAGTTCGCTGCTCCAGGCCAATGGGAGCTGCTGGAAGCGGCGCGGGCCGAGGGACGTACTGGCCTCCGCTTCCAGCACCTGGGAACCACTGATCTAGAACATTCTTTTGTTATTTATCTATAAAAAAAATTAAACCCAACCAAACAAAAATTCTTTTAATTCATAAGGAAGATAGACATTACCCTTAACTGAGATTTTTCTCCGAATATGTAGAGGGCAGCTTGGCGTTTCAGAAGCTGGTTTTGCAAAAATGAACTGTTACTGTATGACGCTGTGTTATCTTTCCCTGCTAGTCTTGCACCGACATCAATGAATGGCGCCTGAGTGCTGATAAATCGATTGCTAGAACGAAGACTTGCCCATACACCTTCACAAAGATTAAAAATGTTACAAAACAATCTCTCTCTCATACAAATGAAGTTTTGTAGAATACACACACTGAAGCATGCATACATAAGTATACTTTTTAAAGTAAGGTGTTTGCACATATCATTTGGATTATTTATAGAATGGAACAAATATCATGCATTGGAAAGAAATAATCCCAAATTGGAATAATTCCACATTTAAAATGCTCCAAATTAAACTACAGTACAGAAATACGTGAGATCCTAATCAAAACTAGTCGAACATTTAATACTCTACAGACTGATAAACATTGTTCTGTATTAATAGTGTTTGCTATAAAAATCTATACACGGTTCTGAGATGCATTACAATTTGCAAATAATTAATATGCATTTAATGAAAGTGCTAAGTGATCTTTTCAGTACTATGGACAAATTTCTATAGCTTTCCTTGCTTCAGGCCTGTTTTGGGAGCTTATCTACTAGGAATAGCCTGCTATCACATTAGGTTTTTCCTCAACAACTGAAAGTCCCTCATATGAAATAACAGAGTGCCCCATTACTTCTTACTGTAATTAAAATTAATATCAGCATAAGCAATCCAAATATTAAACTTCATGATGTTATTCCATATTTGAGCTTGAATAATAGTAATTACAGTATTTAAAGCCACAATCATGGATTATCTTATGAAGTTTAGTATTTAAATATTCATGCCTACACTGATTTTAAGCACGTCCCTTGTTTTGGGCATATGCCCCACAATTACATTTTGACAGACGTTTGAATGGTCTAGTGCAGAGGTTCTCAACCTTTTTCTTCTGAGGCCCCCCCAACATGCTATAAAAACTCCATGGCCCACCTGTGCCACAATAACTGTTTTTTTCTGAATCTAAAAGCCAAGGCTGGCGGTAGGGGTAGCAAGCAGGGCAACTGCCCGGGGCCCTATGCCACAGGGGCCCCCATGAAGCTACATTGCTCAGGCTTCAGCTTCAGCCCCAGGTGGGTGGGCTCAGGGCCCCGGGCTGCAGTCCCATGCAGTGGGGCTTTGGCTTTCTGCCCTAGGCCCCAGTGAGTCTAATGCTGGCCCTGCTTGGAGACTCCCCTGAAACCTGCTTGAGGCCCCCAAGGGGGCCCCGAAACCGTGGTTGAGAACCACTGGTCTAGTGGTTAGAGCAAAGGTGATGGTGGTGCCTAGAAGATCCTGGGATCATATTTCAATTCTCTCTCTAGTTCACTGTGTGGCCTTCAACGAGCCATATCACCTCCATATAAGAAAGCAGCAGTAAATATACAGTAGTGATCAACCTTGCATTAGCAGAGAGAGGGACTAGATAACCTAATAAATATTTTCTCTCGCTAATTTATGTGATTCTGTGCCTCAATGAACCAAGCTAGAAATCTGGGACAAGATTTTAAAAAAATGACTAGTAATTCTGAATGCCTCAGTTTTCTCATGCCCAACCTGAGGTAATTTAAAGGCATCTAATTTTCGGAAGGTGGGTAAACTCAGCACTTTCTGAATATTCAATCCCTTTCAAGTGCCTCAAGTTTGGTGTTCAAGTTACCAAGTGAATTCTATGGCCTATGTTATGCAGTAGGTCAGATTAGATGATCATAACGGTCCCTTCTTGCTTATAAATCTATGAAGCAGAACACCTAAAAGCTGAGGAACTGAAAATATCTAGTCATCTTTGAAAATCTTGGCCCTGAGATACAAAGAATAAAAAAGAAGGAAAAAAGTCCTCACTAAAACCCAATACTGAGGCTTCCTGTATAAATAAAATGATAAAAACTGTAGATAGTGGTGAGATCCCATTGAGATATCTGAAACTGGTCAGAGTTTTTTTTAAAAATAGCACAGTACTTCTACTCAAACAATAATACTGTAGAGAAATCTCAGACAGGGACTTGCCTGTTTGTACAGCATAGCCTGTCTGCTTGTCTGGCTCACAGCTTTAGATGTGAACAAACAGGTAGGAACAAATGAGAAGGGTTTGTTAGGAACTTAAAGTTGATAACAGTCACCCTTTAAACAGCTCCTCCTTCATAAAAAGCTAGTTGTATGAAGTATCTCACTTATACAAGGATTATCTTTAATGTTAGCTTTTGTTCCATATCTAATATATCACTGAAGCAATAATAATGAAGTTTTCATTACTCAAGAAAGAATCACAGCAGTCATTTAATAATGGAAATAAACTGTTGTTCATTTTTTGTGTAAAAGGTTGTAAATTCCCACAAAGAAGATGGACACAGAGACTATATACTAGAAAAATCTCTTAGGATATCAGTCTTATTTTGCAAATGTCAAAGCAGGCTGTGATTATAGCTTGTAGCACATCAAAAGCCACAGAGCCAATAACAAATACATGCAGACTAGTACATTTACCAGTGATGGGTAACAGTGATTAAAAAGACAAAGTTAATGACTTTCTCTTCTATTTGGTATCTAATTTTTGTACCTTATTATTTGTAGAAGATTTGTATCTTAGAAGATATGGCTTTCCTTATTTGGTATACATTATGTTTTTACGTATTTCTAGTTCAGCAGAAGCCATTACCTCTCTGTTTACCAACATTATTGATAATGTTGGCAGGAAAGTTCACAGACTGGATAAAAATATTTCTTAAGTTACCCTGCTACTGAGTAGTAAAAGTAGCAAATGCTATTTTGGGGAATGATTTTCTGTTATTTAATTTTTTGGCAAGGACTAATAGATTTTAAAAGGGATATTTAAAATCTGGAGGCCTTTCTGTACTAGACAGTAAAAATGTTAATGTAAAATTTGCTAAATTGTGTGGCTAACCATAGTCACAAAACTTTGTTAACACAGTTAAGGTTGCCTAACATTGACACTTGAACATATATGAAAACATAGCACTAGCTATGGAGATGGTAGAATAAAATATACTGCCAGGATAGAGAATACAGTACCTTGATGGACTCTTCCCTTAGCTGCTGATTTGGAATTTGACTGAGTGAAACATTTATCTCTGTACCCAAGCACTGGTAGATAACAGTACAGACAGAAGGAGGAGGAATGGAATGCACATTGCAGCGAGACAGTCATAGCAAGTTGAATAGGAGAGAAGAAAAAGGTTACTTGTCAGTTTCCACTGATGTAGGATTATATTCAAATAATTTTCAAAAGTACAAGATAATAGGTAGTGCATTTCTTAGCCATTACAAAACAACAGAAAACTAATACAAAATAGAAAAGCAGTACCTACTAATCAAAATAAATAATTTTCAAGGCATTGCAATAATTCCAAACATGCAGCACAGCCAAGAAGATATGCCATTATATGATAATTATATAAAATGGAAATTGAGCCATTCAATCAGATTGCTGGATACCTTATTGAAGAACATTACTATTAACATTACCCTGTCAGAAGCAATCTTCACCATAAAGCCACAGGATATTTATGTAAAGCTGTATATCTTCCTCTCTGACTGGCTTAAGCACATAATTATTCTGTTCTCCAGGTCTATCAGATGCAGGACAGCAGTCCTACCTACCCACCTATCTATCTACACTTCTAAAGTACAGTATAAGGCATATGCTGTTTAGGAAAATTATCACTCTAAACCACTAACATTCATCATATCAAGGGGCAAATTCTTCCTTCAAGTGCACACTCCTGACTTCCAGGGGGAGTCATACATATGCATCAAAGAGCAGGATTTGGCCCCAAGTGTTTTAATCTACACAAACCATTTGGTATAACAAAAATGTTATAACAGAACATAATTACAGTAACAATGTCTCCTGCTTTTTCAATAAATGTCTTGGCTTTGACTCCACATTTATTTTCCATAAATACGTCAGTATCTATCTAGTAGCAAGAGACTATTATCCTGTGACAACATTCTATTCCACTAACATTACCTCTTAACTGTTTAAATGCTTGGGGATAAAAACAGATGACAAACACTATTTCATATTACTAATTACGCACCACACCATATTTGAGCCAAAGTTGGAGACAGTCTGAGACACAAAGGTCTGTACTTTGAGTAATATTATGTTTGTTCTGAAAGATATATAAAAAAGCCAAGAAAGCCCTAGTACTGAAAAATTACAGCAAAATGTAACTGATTGGCCATTTACTTTACAACAGAACCACTCTGACTGGATTTTATGTAAACACTTTGTTCTGATATTTCTAGAGAACCTGATATTGTACAGACAGTGGATGAGCATAGGTCTGACTTGCATACATTCAGGAGAGCCTAATATTCATATTCAGAACTGTTCTGATTTCAAAAAGTGTGCAGAACATCTACCCTGGTATATTTATTCATTTTGATTTAAATAACAAAAAGATGCCTATACACTCTGACATGTAATTAATATTGTGTGCACATACACACAAAATACAGGAAACGTCATTGCCTGCTGGGTCACATCATAGTACAACTTGACTTTTGGGCCCCATATGTATGATGTCCAGGAAAAATAAGGAAATGGAAGAGGGGACCAAGCTCAGAAACTCAGCAATGCTGCTAATAACAGAAGCGTATTAACCTACAATTCTGGACAGTGTACTGCATAATCCTATTGTTAAATGGATGCTGCAGTGCTTGGGCTGTTGGCTGAGACACTGACGACTAGTAGTATATGATATTTATTACTGGGTTACCCAGTGGAACATAAAAGAGAGGAAAAGGGACAGAAATATTTGCTAACATTTGCCCCAAAAACTCTAGAGAGTTGTGTGCATATTATGATGAATCTTAGTTTTATGTATTTTTAATTAAATGTCTTAATTATTAGCATCTCAAAAATACCACCATTTTCTGCTGCCTTCCTAAGGCAGCCTGCTCTTTTAGTCAGACAGAAGTCCATTGAATCTTACCAGTCTCTGCCCCATACCCACATATTACATTGGGACATTGCTTCACAATGGTGCAATCATAATAAACCATGGAAGAGCATATAAATCTAGCAATAGCAAAATTACATATAAAATCACTAATGGGATAATTTGGATGTTTGTGTTATCTTGTGGGAGCACTGTAGCCTGCTATCTGGTATGACTGGTTTTTAGTTCCTTATTAGGAGATATTCCCTTTCTCTCTCCAGAGCTTCCTGCCTTAACTGGGACAGCCATCATTTGACAAACTTGTCACACATTCCTGCATTTCAACTGGATTCCCATGTATCTTGCTGAGTTGTGAGCAGACTGCAGACACTGGCCTGCAGTTACACTTTCAGACCACATAGGGCAGCTGTTGTGCTTGTTGGGCAGACAGTCAGATGGCCCCTCTGTCTCCTCTCTGGCTGTTCCCTCTGTCGGAACCCAGCAGAGGGAACAGCACAAGGTGTGGCCCAATACTGGCCCCACTGGCTCACATATCTTCTAGAGAGTAACCCCAGGCATACATCCCCACTTCCACATTCATCAACCAGCAACCATCCTACCCTCCTGGTTATATCAGCAACTTTCTCACCCACCCCCCCAACACTTTCCATGCATCCCAGTAACTGCAGACAACCAGCAAACTCCCCCTCAGCCATCCCAGACACCTCAGTTTCCACCCCTTAGGAGCCGCATGCAACCATCAAACAAGCGCCCGCAGCTAACCCAGCATCCCACCCTCCAGAATCTTATTTACTTAGACACCCTAGTGCACACCCATTTACCCAGCATCCTCAAACAGACACCATCCCACACCCATCCATTGCGGTACCTCTAGATACTCTCCTATCTACCCCAATCTCAGCTGCCAGGTTCTGTGCAGCTCCATGTCCTACCACTGCTTGGGGCAGGGTGTATTCACCAGAAGCAGAAGTTTATGGTTATATGAAAATCATTAGCAAATATGCAAATTAGCTTCATACATATTTTACTATAAATTGTCATATATGGAGCTGCACAAAGTGTCCTCTCCCTAATTTTCGTCCCATTCCTGTGAGGTTTCTTTTTCTCCCTCTGCTTTTCTTTGCTGTGTCCCTCACTTCACTTCCCTGTATACAGCTCCATGTTTCTTTTCCCCATGTAGGTTTCCCTTTTCCATTTACCACAGCACTGTGAGACTTCTTCTTCTAATCTCTTCTTCTACCACTTTTGAGTATCTCTCTCTACTGAATTATTTTCTTTCCCCACATAACATCGTTAGTTCCCTATACTACACCTTTGAAGTTCTTTCCTCTACCACAATCTGGTGCTTCCTCTCTCCTCACTCCTGCAAGGATGAGTTGAAGGAGCTATTGAGTGGCTGTTTCACAGGTGGGTGACTGGGTGGCTATGGAAACTGGTAGAAGACACAAGGAAGAATAATACAAGAAAAGCAGTCTCTGGTTGCCTAGCAGCAGTCTTTGGTGGCCACAGGTGGTAACTGCAACACAAATATTTTCCCAATACCAGATATTTGGGATGGAATTGGGACCATTAGCAAATATCCTTGCATCCTTACTCTAGCCTAAAAACATAAAATGAATTTCAGTGCACTGATTTATGCAACGACTGTTCAAAATAAAATCACAACCAATGGCTCAAAGTAGAAAAGTCAAAAGGTCTGATTTCACTCCCGACAAATGAAAAAAGTCTATCTCTGCCTCTTAGCAGCAGCCCAAGGCCAACTTCCAGACATGCAGACTCTGAAAGCACCAAATTAGTAAGGCTTTTTATTGTATTAGTATTTTATTTAAACAAAGCTCTCTGCATACATACATCTCTCTTTCATACATATATCCCACAAAGTAAAAATGGCAGCTGGAAGTAAATTCAGACTCAGTAAGCTCTCCTTCAACTCTAAGTGGCCCATTTGTACAACCCTATCCATTACTGGCTGTCCTGCTCTGTCCTTAATTTCCCTGAAGAAACATTCAGATGCATCTATTTGTATATTCATGAGGCATCAAATAATTTTCACCCAACTATTGTGTTGATCTGTAAAGAATTACTCATTCACAACTCTAATGCAAGTCTGAACTTGCTTGGATGCTAACAATATTCTGTTAACAATTAATGACCATTTACTTAATTAAGCAATACAAGATACATGTTTTAACTCCATGTGTGGCTGATGAATTAAAGAATTCTAATATGTGTTTTATTATTTTATAATGCAATTAATTCATGTATGAACTAATTGTTTTTATTTTACTACTAACATTTTATTATATATTTTATTTCAGATTACATCAATGCTTAGTCTTTGAGCTAGTCTTACTAACCTCCTCGAGCAAAGCTATTGGATAGATTTACATCCAAATGTCCTGGCACTACCTGCTTAACCACAGTGGACATTCTTGAAGCCCTCCTTTCAGTGCCTAAAGTCAGTCAAAAAGAATAAAAGATTAAAAACTACAATGTCATTCAGACTAACATTACTCAAATGACAAAAATGTTCTTTTCATGCTGAATGTATTTAATTGCTGCCAATTTTGTACTTTCAAAGTTCCTTAAACTTGTTTTTAGAGATAATGTGTATATTTGCAACATTATGGAGGGTTAGGTATGACTAATGCAATCAAAGTATTTAATGATAAATGAAGCAAAGCAGGCACAAATTTGGGATGGTGTTATTTTGCAAAAAGACATTATTTGGATACACTAAGTCAGTTCCACCAACTGATTAAGCCAAGTAGACAAACTTTTCAAAATCACATGCTCCTGTTTCTAAAACATTATTTGAGTTAACTTTACATGAAACCTATCAGGTTTCATCACATGATAACTGAAACAGAATACTGACAAATTTCTTAGTGATTTCACTCAGATCTAGCTAAAGTAGAGTGCACTGCAAGAATTTTTAATTTATTTAACTGAAATTATACCTGGAAAAGAAATGAAAATTCATTCTGACTGTATAAAACATGGAAATAACCATTGCTTATGCACCTTCCACTACTTTTATAGATAAATACCGTATATGTGCATGTAGCATCAACTTCCAACAACCTTTACAAATTTTCACATAATATAAAATAAAGCATTGTTTCTCAATTTTCAGATTGGCGACCCCTTATTTGAAGCAAAAATATTTTGCAACTTCCTTACATTTAATATAAAAAGAGCAAAAAATATATTAATGATAACTGTGATAAGCCTATATAATACAACTATTATTACTACATTGGACCTCACAAACTTCGAAGGTATTGGCCACCCTGAAATAATTTTGGAAATTTTATTTGCTTTGTTTTAGAAGTGTAATAACATTTTGAATGCCTTGCAACTCTCCTGATTTCCTTCTGTGATCCCTCTGCTGCAACTCCTGGTTGAAAAACACTGAAATAGTGTGTCAAATAATAAAAATTATGATGGTCCAAATTTAGCTACAAATTTGGCCTGTCTGAAATTGTTCTGGAGAATAATTTAGTTTTCAACATTCTTGACACTATGGAAAACTCATTTGCAAAAAATTGGAGTAAATTAGCTACCCAGAAGCTGTAATATTAAGAAGTCACACTGAAGGAGTAACAGAAATCAGACTGGGGAGTCTAAGACACAGACAATCACAGTGGTTTTACTTTTCATCTTAGTTACAGAAAAGAATAGTGCAGCGTATATTTACCTGGAGACAAAGCAATTGTTGGCCTTACAGTAAGAGTATTACTGCCATTCATTTTACAGTGGATGGAAATTGCATTCAGTAAGGCTTGCAGATATTTCTCCTGTTCTATGCTGCTTGAAGATTCTAAATTAGGAGGAACTATATAAACACAGAAAAGTACAAAATAGATTAAATTATTGCTATATTTACATATATGTGTAAAACCAAAACAACATAGATAACAATCAGATGTAAAAAAAGTGACTGAGAATGAGAGCAGAGAGAACACTTTGCATTCTGCCTTTAATGCACATCAACATTTCTTAGATTCATAGATCATCAAGCCAGAAGGGATCACTGTGATCATCAAGTCTAACCTCCTGTATAACACGGAACTTCCGTAAATTTATTCTTGTTTACTAAAGCCTATCTTTTAGAAAAACACCCTATCTAGATTTAAAAACTGCCAGCGATAGAGAATCCACCACAACCTTTGGTAAATTTTTGCAATGGTTAATTACCCTAATTGTTAAACATTTGTGCCTTATTTCCAGTCTGAATTTATTTAGCTTCAACTTCCAGACACTGGATCTTGTTATGCCTTTGTCTGCAAGACTAAAGAGTCCTCTATTATCAAATTTCTGTTCCCCAGCTAGGTACTTACAGACTGTGATCAAGTCACCCGCTTCACCTTCTCTTTGTTAAACTGAACAGATTGAGCTTCTTGAGTCTATAACTATAAGGCATGTTTTCTATTCCTTTACTCATTCTTGTGGCTTTTCTCTGAACACTTTCCAATTTATCTACATCTTTCTTGAACTGTGGACATCAGAACTGGACACAGTATTCCGCTAGCGGTGGCACAAGTGCCAAATACAGAGATAATACATTAATCTCCCTACTACTCAAGATTCCTGTGTTTATACATTCAAAGTTTGTATTAGCCTTTTTGGTCACAGCATTGCACTGGGCGCTCATATTCAGTTGATTTACCTTTTTCGGCATCACTGCTTCCTAGGACAGAGTTCCCTATCCTGTAAAAATGACCTACCTTCTTTGTTCCTAGATGTATAACTTTACATTTGTTTGTATTAAAATGCATATTGTTTGCTTGTGCTCAGATTACCAAGCAATCCAGATAGTTCTGTATCAGTGATCTGCCCTCTTTATTATTTACCACTCTCCCAATCTTTGTGTCATCCACAAATTTTATCACTAACGATTGTATATTTTCTTCCAGGTCACTGATAAAAATGTTATGTAGCATAGAACCAAGAACTGACCCCAAGGGGATCCTCTGGAAACACACCCGCTCAGTGCTGATTCCCCATTTACAATTACACTTTGAAACCTGTCACTTAACCAGTTTTTAAACAAATTTAATGCATGCCATGTTAATTTTGTATTGTCCCAGATTTTTTACACAGAATATCGTGCAGTACCAAGTCAAATATCTTATAGAAGTTTAGATGTGTTGCATCAACACTTACTTTTATCAAACAAACAGGTAATCTTGTCAAAAGGATATCAAATCAGTTTTACAAAGATCTATTTTCTATAAACCCATTTGATATGCCTGAATTGCACTGCAGAAAAAAATCAGTAGCTTAAAAAAGCAGCACAGTGTACATCAGTTATTATTTTAAAAATCTCCATCTGCCAGTGGTCACCAGTGATAGCAGATTAACATCAGTTTTCCCCTACACTCAGAATGGGAAATAGCACAGTAACTTTGTAGTACCTGTTGGCAAATTTCAACTTTTTTTCTGATGACCTTTTTTAGTGACTACTGAATGTACAGAATAATTTCTTTAACATATTAAATTTTAAAAAAATTCCAAAAGATTGATTACTTACTTTAAAGCAATTGTGGTTTTTTGAGATGTGTTATCCACACAGATTCCACTCTTGGTGTGAATGCACCCCATGCATGCGTTCTGACTGACCTCATGAGCTGTACCCCTGCAGTGGCCTCAACCATCTCTGAGGTCTAGTTTACCCTAGGAAATTAGGTCTGTATAACTATGTCGCTCAGGAGTGCGAAAAATCCACACCCCTGAGTGATGCAGTTAAACTGACCTAATCCCCAGTGTAGATGATGCTAGGATGATGGGAGAATTCTCCATCGATCTAGCTACTGTGTCTCAGCGAGGTGAATTACATATGCCAATGGGAAAACCCCTTCCACTGGCAAAGGTAGTGTCTTCACTGAAGTGCTACAGTGGTGCAGGCTGGGCCACTCAGCATTTCAAGTGTAGACAAACCCTTTCTGAAAGTCCAAGTACACTATATCAACTGGATCACCCGTGTCCACATGCTTGTTGACTCCCTCAAAGAATTCTAATAGATTGGTGAGGCATGATTTCCCTTTGCAAAAGCCCTATTGACTCTTCCCCAATATAACATGTTCATCTATATGTCTGATAATTCTGTTCTTTACTATAGTTTCAACCAATTTAGCTGAAATTAGGTTTACCCACTTGTAATTGCCAGGACTGCCTCTGGAGTCTTTTTAAAAAATCAGTATTACATTAGCAATTCTCCAATCATTTGGTACAGAGGCTGATTTAAGCAATAGGTTAAATGCAACATTTAGTAGTTCTACTGTTTCATAATTTAGTTTTTTCAGAACTCTTGGGTGAATACCATCTGGTGACTCATTACGGTTTAATTTATTTGTTTGTTCCAAAACCTCCTCTATTGACACCTCAATCTGGGATAGTTCCTCAGAACTCTCACCTAAAAAGAATGGCTCAGTTGTGGGAATCTCAACAACCTTGTTTTCTTTGAGTGCTCCTTTAGTACCTTTATTGTCCAGAAGCCCCACTGATTGTTTGGCAGGCTTTCTGCTTCTGGTGTACTTAAAAAAAAAATTGCTGTTAGTTTTTGTGTCTTTTGCTAGCTGTTCTTCAAATTCTTTTTTAACCTTCCTAATTATATTTTACATTTGACTTGCTAGAGTTTATGCTCCTTTCTATTTTCCTCAGTAGGATCTGACTTCTAATTTTTAGGATGCCTTTTTGACTATAAGCGCCTCTTTTGCTCTGTTGTTTAGCCATGATGATATTTTTTCATCCTCTTGCTATTTGTTTTTAGTTGGGGTATACATTTAGTTTGAGCCTCTGTTGTGGTGTTTTTAAATAGTCTCCATGCAGCTTATAGGCACTTCACTCTTGTGACTGGTTTCAGTGGTAGCCGTGTTAGTCTGTATCAGCAAAAAAAAAAAAAAATAAAAAAATAAAAAAATAAGGAGTCCTTGTGGCACCTTAGAGACTAACAAATTTATTTGGGCATAAGATTTTGTGGGCTAGAACCCACTTCATCAGATGTATGAAGTAAAAAATACAGGAGCAGGTATAAATAAATGAAAGGATGGGGGTTGCTTTACCAAGTGTTAGGTCAGTCTAACGAGATAAATCAATTAACAGACGGATACCAAGGGAGGAAAAATAACGTTTGAAGGAGAGTGGCCCATTACAGACAAGAAGGTGTGAGTAACAGTAGGGAGAAATTAGTATTGGGGAAATTAAGTTTAGGTTTTGTAATGACCCAACCACTCCCAGTCTTTATTCAGGCCTAGTCTGATGGTATCTAGTTTGCAAATTAATTCCAGTTCTGCAGCTTCACGTTGGAGTCTGTTTTTGAAGTTTTTTTGTTGAAGAATTGCCACTTTGAGGTCTGTTATTGAGTGACCAGAGAGACTGAAGTGTTCTCCTACTGGTTTTTGAATGTTATGATTCCCGATGTCAGATTTGTGTCCATTTATTCTTTTGCGTAGAGACTGTCAGGTTTGGCCAATGTACATGGCAGAGGGCCATTGCTGGCACATATCACATTGGTAGATGTGCAGATGAACAAGTTGTGACTGTTCCTTTTAATTTCCATTTAACTAGTTTCCTCACTTTTGTGTCATTCCCCTCTTTGAAGTTAAATGCTACTGTGTTGGGTTTCTTTGGTATTCCCCCCCAACCCCTGGGATGTTTAATTACATCATGGTTGCTATTACCAAGCTGTAGAACTATCTTCACCTCTTCAACTAGATCCTGTGCTCCACTTAGAACTAAATCAAGAACTGCCTCTCCCCTTGTGGGTTCCAGGACAGCTGCTCCAAGAAGCAGTCATTTAATGTGCCCAGAAATTTTATCTCTGCATCCCTTCCTGAGGTGACATGTACCCAGTCAATATGGGGATAGCTGAAATCTCCCATTATTGTTGGGTTTTCTGATTTTTTAGCCTCTAATCTCCCTGAGCATTTCACAATCACTGTCACCAGCCTGGTCAGGTGGTCGGTGGCAAATTCCTATGGTTATACTCTTATTATTCAAGCATGGACTTCATCCCTATGGGGTGTGAAAACGTGGTGTAGCCCTGCATAGGAGGTTGATTTCCAGAGATCACTGCCAGTTGCACTCTTACTGAGCCGAGAGAGAGTCCTGATTTCTTCAGAGAAAGTAAATAGTCCAATATTGCTGAAACTAGAATGGTCAACACTGAGAACTGATGCTGAACTGCTTAGATAGAAAGCTTCTTCCATTTGGCCTCGTATGATTGAAGGTTCAACCTGGTTGAAGGTTTTCTGCGTTGAAGAAAGATGTTTTGGGCTGCAGCAGAGCAGCATTGCTCTGTAGATGTCATAAAGCCAGCATCCAGGCTGCAAGGTGTAATGATTTGGGGTCATCGTTCTGAGAAACCAGGCTGGTTTCTGTATTGCTATATTCATTAGATCTGAATACCTGCCTGGTCCATTCCGGGACTATCATGATCATACAATCATCTTGCCTGACCTTCCTCCAAACTTTGGGTATCACAGGTGTTGGTTGAAAGGCATACATTAAATTTGGAGCCCACAGGGTGAGATAGGCATCCACCTTTTGGAGCAGAACATATGGCACTTGCTGCAAACAGTTCCAATTTTAGAAACCCCCATATGCAAAAAATGACACAAAGGACTGAGCTCTTGAGGGATCATGTTTCTTTTAAATAAGTCTCTGCTGAATTGATCCGACAAAGTAGTCTGGAGGCCAGGTGTGGTATGATTACAGATACACCAATCCCAGAAATGCATGACTTCCTCGCAGTGAAGAGGATCTGGCTCCCCCCCCCCCCCGGTTGTTGATATGTTGTATTGCTGTGGTGTTGTCTATGAACACGTGGATAGTTAAGCCTTAAATAAAAGAGGTAGAAAAGCCAGTTGAATAGCCCTGACTTCTAGAATGTTTATATATAGAACCATCTCCTGAGGAGAGCATCTCCCCATAATCTGTAATTGGTGGAGCTGAATGAATGTGGTGTAAGTGCATGCTGCCATGTGCCCTATGAGTTTGCGGTGGGTCCTCAATGGTGTTTTTGGGTATTCCTGGAACTGTCTGATGAAGTCTGTCACTGTCTGAAATCTCTGAAGGAGGTATGCTCTTGCTGACCTAGATTCTAACATGGCTCTGATAAATTCTATGCTCTGATTTGGGATCTGTGTGGATTTTTTTTTTTTGACTTGGCGTCCCAGTGATGCAAAGAGATTTAGAATAATTTAAATGAGTTGGTCACTTGTTGTGGGGATTTCCTTGTCTAAATGGTTTTCTAGATAGCATTATACCTGGAGTCCTTGTTTTCTCATATGGGCTTGGCACCATTGCCAGAACTTTGGTGAAAGGCCAAAGCACAGGACTCCATACTGACAGTATGATGTTCATTCCTCCTGTGAGCTGGATGTATCAAAATGTGAAAATACGCATCCTGTAAATTGAGAGTCATGAACCAGCCCATAGGATCCAAATTGGGGATTATAGAAAGGTAGCAATACAGAATTTGAAACAATGGATAAAGGCATTGAGATGTCAAAGATCAAGGATCGGTTTCCAACTTCCTTCTTCTATAGTATTAAGCAGTAAAAGTCCTTGCCATTGAACTCTAGGGGTATTCCCTCCACTGCTCCTGGTTGTATGAGGGAATTTATCTCTTGCTTCAAAGTCTCTTGTGAGAAAGGTCCCCGAAGAGGGTCAAGAAGGGGGTTGGAACAGCTTGAAACCAGATGGGATACTTTTTGCTTATTATCTCAAGGACTGACTAATAAAAAATAAATAAATAAAAAATATATGGAGATATACCTAGAACTGGAAGGGACCTTGAAAGGTCATTGAGTCCAGCCCCCTGCCTTCACTAGCAGGACCAAGTACTGTCCCTGACAGTTTTTTTTTTGGTGTGTGTGTGCCCCAGATCCCTAAAGTGAGGTCACTTGATGCTGAGAATTGTACTGGTGCTCATATGGCGAGCACCTGGGCATCCGGTGTTGTGGTGTCAGAGGCTACCAAAAAGAGGCCAATGGTGCTGTGAATAAAGCTCTCTGTGCTGTAGCTGGTACTGAGGTCTGCGCTGTATGATCAGTACTGAAGGCAGTGCAGTCCTTACTCTGGAAGGGAATGGTCAGCGCCAGCTTCAACTTTGGTATGGAGATACTAGAATGAGACTCTGCTTTCAGGCTCTTAGTGGAAGAAAATGTAGAGGATGATTTCTGTGTCCTATTTGGGGAAGAAGATCAGTACCTGTCCTGGTCCTGGGAGCAGCGTCAATGATGGTCCCCTTTCAGAAGTCAATGCTGATGTGGCAGACAAATGGGTCTTGTGAGAAATGACCCAGGGCCTTGTGAGAAATGACCCAGGGCCTAAGAGTAGGGGTTTGGCTCACTGGGAAACTAGAGACAACTGCAACTGCCTTGATTGAAGAAGCTTCTCTGTGGATGTGCATGGATCTGATGAGTCTTGCATCAATTTTTCCAGGAGGAAGAGTTTGAGTCTTGCCTCATTCATCTTCTCAGTACACTTGGAGAATGATGAGCATTTGGAGCAACACTTCACGACATGTCCCTCTCCTAGGTAAATGAGACATCTAGAATGCCGATTGTTAACTGCTTTACGGGAGGGCAAATTTTAAACTCCTGTGACTTGATGTCAGCCATTTTAAAGTAATATACAATGGGGTAAACCCCTTGTACAGTGGGGTAAAGAAAACCTATGAATAAACCATTAAGTTGCTTAATTTTATTATAGCCAACAGGCAAAAGAAACCTATAGAAGAAATAATAACTATCCTAACCACAACAAATTAACACTAATACTAGAGCAAGGGATGTGGACACTCCAAGGGTTCTCTCTTGTAGCAATGAGTGAGAAGAAGGAAGTGACAGGTGGCTGGGACGCTCTGTCCTTTATGCCCTTAGCTAGAGGGCACTTAAGGTGCACAGTGGCCAGAACAACCAATGATATTAAAAAAGAAAAACTGCTCTTGAGCAGTAGGTCAAAGTGTACTACTAGGGAACCTCTAGTGAGCGGCAGCAGGGTCCACACAGACAGTGTGTGGCCTGGTGAGCACTGTAAATTTATAACCCAGTGCGGAGTCCACTAACCACTAACGTAACAGCCAATCCAAATATTGCTGTCATTATTGAATTTCTAATTAAAATATTTCTGAAGTTTTAGCACTTTTTTGCAAGTGCCTGTGAAATATGCAAAGCTCATAATAGTGAAATATTATGCCAGATGTGAACTGTTCTTTATAAATAGTTGAAAATATTTATAAATATAATTAATAAGTTTCAATTTCCCATGGTTATTTCACAGAGATACCTTATGAAGCAGTACTTTATTCAATGGATTATGCAGAAAATACTTAAATCATGCAATCTATCCTCATCATGAGAACCTTGAGTCACTCATTGCTTTTATGTAACTTGCTTACCATAGTACATTATGTTATTAACAGTGAAAAATTCCACAGGGCAAACTATTCAGTAATGTCAAGTACTTTAAAACAGATTTTTAGTATTTAATTGCAGAAGTGGAGGAACTTATTGATCCAGAAATTTCTATACTGATTGGATATCTGTTTTGCCACTTTCCACTCATGCTTTCTGAGCAACATTCTGATATTTTTTCTTAGAAATAAATTCCACTGGCTAGTTAATTCCCAACTCCCATGATACCATTTATTTCAAAGAGGTAAAAGGACCCTTCATTCTGCTCTAATTTCTCTGGGTCAGGCTAGGGTTTGGATAGTTAATCGCAAACCAAATTCTTCCTTATTTAGATAACCAAGTTCACTTTTGTCTTGAATTCTACTTCTAACACTATATGCCTAAGAGATGCACCAGTCCTGTTTTCTTCACACAGTCACAAGTATTTCCCCCCCCAAAATATATATATATGGAGATATACCTATCTCATAGAACTGGAAAGGAGCCTGAAAGGTCATCAACTCCAGGCCCCTGCCTTCACTAGCAGGACCACGTACTGATTTTGCCCCAGATCCTTAAGTGGCCCCCTCAAGGACTGAACTCACAACCCTGGGTTTAGCAGGCCAATGCTCAAACCACTGAGCTATCCCTCTCCCAGTACTTAGACTTTCCTTATTGGCTAGCATCTTTGAGGTATTAACTTTATTCAGTGTCATTATCTTATCCTCAGAACAAAACACCATATACAGCTCACTCAGGCCCTCTCAAAAACATAAAACCAAGACAGTAACTATGAGAAAGAATAAGAATTAAAGACACACCATGCAGCTCATGTGGGAGGTGAAAGTCGAGAGTAATGTGTCCTTCACAATTCATTTCCCTCTAAACATGCAATTCACTTTCCTCCAATATTCTCTTCAAAGATACTCCATTATGACAGATCTTGCACTGTTCCAGTGGTGATCATGGGAAAGATGAACCTTTATCTCACCCAAAGAACCCAAGCAGAACTCTGGAAATCTCTCAGGCCTTGGTTTTATAAAAAGCTCTCTCAAAGTAAAACTAAAATTATGCTCAAAGCCATCAGAGAGTCAAATGGGTAGAATTTGCTCTAACTATTGCTATATCCCACAAATAATGACAACATGAACTCGTGTGTGATGCAAGAAAATAAGGTGCAACAACAAAACCAAATTAGAAGAATATTGTTTAAAGAAAGCAGGTGGGGTTGCTGTAAATTAAATAATTTATTCATGAGAACACCATACATCTCTAAAGGAAAAGAACCTCTTTCACTGAAACAACACATGCAGAAAGTCCAGAAACATAAGCTCACCTGCAGTATGTGTGTTTTGAGATTTGAAGAGGCCGACAACTCCCTTTCCATGGAAGCCCCCAGCTCTTAGCAGCAGAGTACTGATTTTTGAGTTTTTCCAGCAGACAACTGGCAGACGATTGTGACGATAACAACGAGCTACCCTCTGCAAACTGCTGTCCTGCACAGACTGAGGTACTACCAAAAGTCCAGGATAGCTATATTAATCAATAGAGAGAAAATTAAAAAGATAATCAGAATTATTTTCTAAAAGATTCTTCCTTTTCCTTTTTAAAACAGGATATGTATATTTCTTAATCTGCAGTTTTCACGGATATATGCACTTTTATTTATCATAGAATCATAGAATATTAGGGTTGGAAGAGACCTCAGGAGGTCATCTAGTCCAATCCCCTGCTCAAAGCAGGACCAACACCAACTAAATCATCCCAGCCAGGGCTTTTAAAGAATAGCTAATTTTTGTAATACAGTGTATTTCTGATTATTATTTTGATAGGATGAAGAGTATTAGAATTTTAAAAAAGCAAATTTCATTGGAGAAAAGGTAAACGACTACTTCCTTTTTTTCTTTCATTTACAGTCTTATTTGTTGATAAATCTCCTTGCTCCCCATTTATTCCTGAAATTCTCTCCTCAATCTGTCATTTGAACAGAGTCAGGGTTATGAGAAAGACATAGAAAACAGATCACTGGGGCTCTTCAAAGGAAACAAACATTATTTTTATATTTGACACCAGTGATTGTGTACAGGCGCTGACATTTTAAAGGCAAGAATGTTTAGATGCTTTGAATTAAAACACAGTACTTTGGCATTGACCATAACTAGCTCATGTCAAAATGCATTTAAATATTTTAGTAAGAAACAATTTTGGAACAGCACATTACAAATTGCTGGTTATATAATGTTTAAAAAAACAAAACAAAGACAGTTTGGGAACTTCCACGATAAAATGATTTTGAAAACGGAAAATCAAGCAAGAGTGTTGTCTCTGGTTATGTAAGTGGAAGAAGGATTCAAGGCGTTTGAAAGATTTCTTCTACCTCCTACAAAGAGGATTCAATTAAAGTGTCAGTTTTATTTTGAGAGAAAACTAATTAAAGAGAGCACTCGGGAGATTTTACATTTTACTAAAGAACCCCTCTTCTTCTATAATGCACAACATAGGATTGTTTGTGACACAATGTAAGTGAACTTATTTGACATTTACTGAACTTCATCATTAGGGAATGAATGCCTAATCCATTTTATGGTCTATTTCCTAAAATACAGTACCTGAACCAAAATCACATGACATTAAATAACCACTCATATCCTGAAATTTGTAAACCAATTGGATATTGACTACTTTTCTCAAAATAGTGACAAAAATTCAAACAGGTATTTTTTGGGTAAGGATAAGATATGAAAATTATTTTAAAAATATAGTGATTACAAGCAACTTAAAAGCATAGTTAATATAATGCAGTGATTTCTTTGGTTCAATTTAACTAATATTCGCTAGTGATTGAATAAAAGTATTGCTGTCACATTGGTGCTTTGGATAAGAGACAAACAGCCTGGATTTAATATTCTTTTGTGCTCTTTCCATGAAAGCGATGGCAATTTCATTTTTCCATAACGAAAACCACTTTTAGCCTGCAGTGTCTTTGTAGGATGTGAGTGCTTCAGTGATGAAACTTCTGCAGATTTGCTGTTGTGTTAAACAGCATTTTTGTAGGCACTGATAAAAAATCTCAGTTAACTTTCACAATAAAAAGGGCTTATGCATTAACTTCAGACTGACGTTCAGGAGTTCACATATAGTATATGACAAACATTTTAAAGGAAGTGCTCCAACAACTGGTTCATGAGTTCTTATTTGCAGTTTCTGGTTTGAACTGTATTAATAAACATGCACTTCTGGGGCTTGTTTTCCTAGTCTCAAACAGAAGTTTTAGGTGTGTAACATCCAGTAACTTTAAAATGAATTGATTGTATGTAGCTCCCATGCATTGACAGAAGAATAGAAATTTAGGAGCTTTCAAATTAGGATTTTATAATGTACAAAAAGGACATTATAGATCCAACTAAAATACAATTCTTAGTAGCTGAATATACAGAGCTGCTAACAAATATGTTACAACAAAAAGAGAGAGAAAATCAGCACTGCTATGTTTGCTGTAAGTTCAGTGTTATTGGTTTTGGGTTTATGACAAGTACCATTTTCTCAGAATACTTTGCTCTCTAAATAGATGTGTTATATGTAATGGATGTTGTGGATGATGTGTAATATGGCAGATACACATTTCTAAACATAAGAGTGAACTGATTAACTCACCTTCTACAAAGTGAATACATCCTGTTCAATGCAGTTATTCGGAAGTATTCTGTTTTGGAGCGAGAAGAGCTACTACTGATGGTCCCCAGTCCCAAACGCTGATAGTCTCTAAAACAGGCTCTCTCTACTAACTGCTCCATTGTTGACTTTTCTGAGGCTTTCAAAGTACCACTTGTGTGCAATTCACTGTCATCTGAAACTGAAGTTAAAATACTTTTCTAGCTTAGTATTTAGAAATGCACTAGTTATATAAAGTAGACTGCGATGCTTCATTCTGAGCAAAACATTACATTTACCAAATCCAGCAATTGCTGATGGCAGGGACAAATGACAACTGATACCAATTTATACAAATTATAGCCAACAGGCTACAAATTTTATTAAAGTAATTTAAGATAAAGGCTACAATATCCTGGAACTGATGGAAGGGAGCATATGTGAAGCAGCAACACCCTAAAACTGTCACCAGCATCCCAGTGGCATGCAAATATTATCAATGACCTAAACAGTTCTATTTAAACCTAAGGCAAAGATGAGCCCATATAATTCCAAAGCTAGTAGTTCAGCATAATCTTCTGCACTGGGAAAGTTGATTTGGGATCTTCAGTTACTCCTGTGGATCTAACCTACAGGGTCCAAAGAAGTGGGAATTATGAACATTCCACATGCCACCCACCACAGAAACATAGAAATTACCTCACTACATCAGTATCTAGTTTAGTATCCTGTCTCCAAAAGCAGCCAGCACCAGATGCTGCAGAGGAAAGTATAAGAACCCCACAGTAGGGAGATACCGGATAATCTGCGCCTCACATTAAATAATTAACTGATCTCTAACAGTTAACATGAGACATGAAGTTTAATATCTCTTCCACAAAATTTATCATTAATTATGAGATATCTTGATTCTAGATATCTTGTTATCCATATTAATGTCCAATCCATATTAATGTCCAATCCATTTTTTGACTCTTTATACGTTCTTGGCCTCAACTTCCTTTGGCAGTAAGCTCCACAGTCCATCACGAGGTCGGGAGACCAACCCAACCCTTCTCTACCCACATCACCAAAACAATTTAAGCCTTGCCCAGAGGAATAATGTACCCTGTTGTTGCACAGAACAGGAGAAGTCTGCTCTCCTTTTCCTGCCAGTGGGGCCAATGCCACAGGAGCTGCATGCACTGCAGACTGAGAGGCGCTGCAACTTCTCAGTACACGCACTGCTGAGCACATACAGCTCAGCGAGGTGGCAGCAGCCAGCAGGGCACCCACCTGTGCCGATCCCGTGGGGCAAGACGAGGTGAGCCAATCTGACCTGAGCCTGAGTGGGGTTGGTTGTTTTCACACCCAAACCAACCCAGACCCAACACTTGTAGTTGGGCCCCATCAGGTTTGGGTCAGATTGCAGAACACTAATTCACAGGCAGTGACCTGGCATATAAGAGAAGGGTGCTTGGAGTCTATTTGAATAATGACTTGAAGAAATGCTCTGCTAAAGTGGTTTTCAGTTCTTGATGCCTCTAACAAGGGAGTAATGTTGTGGAAATGTATGAACCCAATCCCACATAGTTGCCCTACAGATCTCAGAGATTGGTACACTTCTTAAAGAAGCCACAGGATCTGCCTGGGTCCTGGTGGAGTGGGCACTGATCTAAACTAGCTAGCTCAGTATACTCTGATGCAACAGTTAGATATTCTAGGGACAGATACTGCCAGGCCCTTCATCCTACCTATGAAAACTACAAATAATCTCAGGGAATTCCTGAAGGTGAATGATAGTGCCCGAAGCACATCCAGGGTATGCAGTATGGCTTCCCCTTGGCTGGAGTGGGGCATAAGAAAAAAGACAAAGCTATACTGGTATTAGACAATCAGGTATTACTTAGAAGTCTGAGACTACTTTCAGCAAGATTTTAGAGTGAGGCCTAAAGGCCACCTTATCCTTATGCAATATATGTATATTGTGTAATATAGTATATTGTGCACCAGTCATAGTAATACATGCCTATATTTCTCCTTCCCTTTGGGCAGATGTTACTGCCACAAGGAAGGCTATCTTCATGGATAAATGATAAAGTAAGCAAATAGCTAGAGACTCAAAAGGGTGGGCAATCAATCCCACTAGGACTATCTTAGAGATCTCAAGCAGGGGAAGGCTCCTTAACTGGGTGAAACAGGTACATATGGCCCTTAAGGAATCTAGCTACTGTCAGCTGGGAGAATGCTGTGTGACCCAGAATGGGAGGGATGGTTGGCTACCCAGTGTACTCTTAAAGAGCTTATAAACAGTCCTGCATTTTCCAGCAATAAAAGGTAACTCAAAATAGCAGGTATCTCAGTGTCTAAGGGAGCTAACTGATGTTGCTGGGTCCAAATAGCAAATCTTTTCCACTTTGCCAAATATGTAAGTCTAGTAGGTCTTTTCTACTGTGGATTAACATACTTTGGACCTCTGCAGAGCAACTCCTCTCAATGATGGTTTGCTAGTCTTCATCTAGGCTGTCAAGTGTAATGAATCAGGGTCTGGATGGAGGATCTACCAGCCGTTCTGGGAGATTATGTCTAGAAGAGGGAAGGGTACTGGATAGATTAATCAGGTCTGATAACCAGAACTGTCTTGGCCAAGCCAGTACCAGCATGATCATAACAACTGCAGGCTTCCTTGGGACCTGTGCTCAAGAGTCCAAAGGTCTAGGGCCTGGAGATGGTCCAGGTGAAGTCCCAACTCGAGTGTGGAATCATTTGTCACTAGTGTCTTAGATGGCAATGGTGGGGAAAAGGATAGTCCTTTACGAGTTTAATGACAATAGGACTTCTGGGGGACCTGCACCTTTATGACTATAATATCTTTTGGGAAGATACAAAGATTTCAACCACATGACTTAAGTGAAGTCTGGCATACTGTATTATGTAAGTGCAGGAGGCCATGTCATCTAGAAGTCTGAGGTATGCTTGTCCTGAAGTTTGAGGATGAGCCTGTAAATTGTTGTTGAAATCCATGATGGTGTTGAATCTGTCCTGAGGCAGACAAACCTTTGCTGCTGTAGACTATGAATTGTATCCTCTGGGTTGGTACTAATACTGACTTTTATATGTTAACTTTGTGGCGGGCAGTGAAAAGCTGAAGTATTTGATGATTGGAGCTGGTCATGTGCTGTGTGATTTCTCAGGAATAAACCAACCGTTGAGGTATGGTACACCTAGATTCCTTGCTTTCTCAGGTGAGCCACCACCAGTGCGAAGCATTTTGTGAATGCTGTTGTTGCTGCTGGTAGTCCGAATGGAAGAACTCTATATTGATAATAGGAATTTCCCACTTGGAATCTCAGGTAATTCTAATGAGCTCGATGGATTGTTATGTGAAAGTAGTGAACTTGGAAGCTGAGAGCTGCAAACCACTCCTGGGGATCTAAGCAGGGGATTATAGAGGCTAGTGTTACCATTCTGAACTTGGGACAGCTAAATACCTTGCTCCAAATCCAGAATTGGGCACCAGCCTCCCTTTTTCTTTGGAATTAGAAAATAATGGGAGTAAACCCCATTCCCTCTGTATTCTACAGGCACTTCTTCCACTGCTTCAAGACTTAGAAGTGATTCCACCTGTAGCTGTAACAGTCTTTCGTGGGAGGGATCCATGAAAAGGGATGGGGAAGGGAGATGGGGGGTAGGAAGGGTCTGAAATTGTATGGAATATGCCACCATGATGATCTCTAAGACCCAATGGTCTGTGGTGCTGAAAAAATAAAGTAAATGGTTTCCAAAAGGAGAAGAGGAGTAAAAAAAGATCCTCTAGGTGTTATAAATGGCTCCTGACCAAGGCATCAAACCAGCTGCCTTGAAGCTGTTGCAGTGAGTGGCTGACAAAGAGAAGACAAAGGGCATCTCTTTTTTGGCACCTCTGCTGAATATAGGAGCTCTGCTTGGAGTAGGTCTGGTGCAGATGTGGTTACTTCCCAAAGATCTTAAAGGTGCTTGTGAGTTGGCTGAAACTCAGAATTTCTGGTTCATGGGAAATTTTGACATTTTGAAATTTGGTTTCAATCTGATTCCAAGGTTGTTTGTACCTCTCTAGGTATGCCAGAAAATGTCAACCACAAGGACTTCCTCATAGCAATAGATGTGGCCATGGTCTTAACTGTTGTGTCTGAGATACAGCCTCAGCCTCCAGTCTAGTACAGCATGGTGAGAAGGGTGTGCTGACCTTCAGAGACTAACAACTGCAGCGAAGAGTGTAAGCCTTGCTCACCTTTTGCTTTCTTGAACAACCTGAAAATGCCCATCATTAAGTGGCATCATCACATCTCAAGAAGGGCAGTTCTTAAAACCAGGAGACTACAGTTCAGCCATAAGGGTTGGAACCCAGTACTGAGGAAGCCTCACAAACTAAGGAATTTTTTAAAAATTTTTTTTAAAGGTGTGTGTGGGGGGGGGAAGACAACAATTAACCCATTAACACTAAACTTACTAACACTTCCTGCCTTTTATGCATTCCGGGCAGCAGGACATACAGGGTGCAAGCGCAACTCCAGTGGACACTGCTAGCCAAAGAATCCAAGCTTGAGCGCAGGGAGTGGACACGCACCACAATTGGAATCTATATGGACAAGGACTGAAGAAGAATCCGGATTTTCACACAATGAGAGTTATTTCTGACTAATGTGAGGACATTTTCCCTCTGATTTCTTTCCCTTCTCCCTCAGATGAGGGACGAGCATTAGGTATTTTTAGCCTTTTCCTTGAAGGCTTTGTTCATTCTTTTTGAGAGCACACAATGAGCCAAGCTTAAGAGTTCAGTAGGAATGAGCTTTATATACATCCACATATTTTGTCCCACTCACACTTACCAACTGGTCCAATCATTTTATTAATGAAAAAAAGTATTTTAAAAATGAAACAAACCAGTGCTGTGATAAATAGGAAACATTTGGCTTGTGTAATGTTTTGAAGAAATAATTAATTTTTGATACACTTCATTATCTGAAATAGTAAATAAAAAAAGTGAAGAATGGTGTGACAAAACAATACCTATTTAGGTATAGGAGAATCTGGTTCCCTCTAGTGGTATATGTTTTATAGTAGCATTGATCCAGATTAGGAAAAAATGGATGTAGTGACAGCAGTTGTATGCAGTGTTGTTGTAGCCATGTTGGTCCCAGGATATTAGAAATATAAGGTGGGTCAGATAATATCTTTTATGGGTCCAATTTCCATTGGTGAGAGAGACACGTTTTTGAACGTGTCTCCTCACCAACAGAAGTTGGTCCAACAAAAGACATTACCTCACCCACCCTCTCTCTGTAATGACTGCAGCACATTTTAGAAACTGAGGTATTTAGAAAAAAACAAAACAAAATGAACACTTTCTGCCTTCAGCACCAATACTTTCCATTGATGTCTGGAAGTGTGATATTTTCACATGTAATACTTTTTGTTAATTGAAGAAATCCCCTCATTTTATACTTTCACATCTGTTGATAGAACCTATGCTATTTGCTTCTTCTTTACACTTGCCTTTCTAGAATGAGACTCAACCATTCTAGATTAATGGCTCATGACAAACTGTTTAACAATACTGTACATGAACGCTGCTGAGTTTGCCTTAATGCTGTTAGCCAACGTTATCCTTGTCTACTCCAGGGTGCTACACAGGGTGGTAAGCAAAGTTGTGCTGAGCACAGTTTGGTGATAAAAAAAAGGATCTGAAATTTGAAAATTTCCGCTGCAAATAAACTAAGTTAAAAGCTTGTGCTCCCCCTTATTTCCTACAAACATGGGAAAGTAATAAAAGTTCAAAGTCTTCACCAAGTGATAACATTTGAAACCTTTCAGTCTAATGTCTGAAATAGATCCTTTTACCAATTAATTACTGTTTGAGAATCTCTTTACAGGTCAGTGTATTTGAATGGATGCATAAGCTCATCTGATAATATGAATATATTTTACCAGAAATATCATCATCTTCATTCCAGCCTGGACGATTCCCTCTTTCTTCCACTATTGTGCCTGTCTTCTTCTTTAATAAGTATTGACGACCAATTGTCATCTTCCCTGCACGTTTGGCTCCTTTCACAATTGTTTTTGAGAAGGTGCTAGAATTCAGAAATAAATAACAATGCCTGATCTCAAAATGTAGGTAAAATACAACAGTTATATTTAACTCTCACTAATATTCAGTATCTGTGTCGGTATACCAAAATACACTTGTAGGATGCATCTTCTCACCCACACAAAGCATGTTTAACAATTTTTCATTTAATTTCAAGAAAGAAAAGTGAGGTCAGGACCTCAGAAAATGGGCTCCTACAATTTTAAATTCCTAGTCCTGGGATTTAGGAGAATGTGCTGTGGCAACACTATGCCAACTGTGTCCAATAGTAAAGAATAAACAACCATCTTCTGTTTGCAGGTTTTAATTTTGTTGGAAATATAACAAATAAATCTTCCTGGTTAACAGACTGAAGACATGAAAAAAGAAATCTAAAAATCTCTGTATTCCAGAATTATGTTGGGATTCTAGTCCATTGAGCCCAAAAGGCACTAATCAGTAGAGGAACACATGAATTGCCACTCTGTAACAGACTAATAATCCACCTAGTCTAGTAAGGTGCCTAATAATAGAGTATAACATATTCATAGATTCCAAGTCCAGAAGGGACCATTGTGATAATCTAATCTGACTCCTGTTTAACACAGGCCAGAGAACTTCCTCAAAATAATTCCTAAATCATATATTTTAGAAAAACCCCAATCTAAGTTAAAAATGGTCAGTGATGAAGAATCCACCAGGATCCTTGGTAAATTGTTCCAGTGATCAATTACCCACACTGTTAAAACCTTATGCCTTATTTCCAGTCTCATTTGTTGAGCTTCAGCTTCCTGCCATTGGATCATGTTTTATCTTTCTCTGCTATATTGAAGAGCCCATTATTAAATATCTGTTCCCCATGTAGCCACTTATAAACTCTGATCAAGTCAGCCCTTAATCTTCTCATTGTTAAGCTAAATAAATTCAGCTCCTTAAATCTATCACTATAAATAATGTTTTCTAATGCTTTAATCATTCAATCATTTTCTTTGAACCCTCACACCCTTCTTGAACTGTGGACACCAAAACTGGATGCAGTATTCCAGCAGTTCTGAATTATTTTTTTTCCAGAGTCATTGCTTCCAGGATAGAGTTCCCCATCCTGTAAATATGGCCTACATTCTTTGTTCCTACATGTATATGTTTATATATAGCTGTAGTAAATACATATTATTTGCTTGCACCCAGCTTGCCAAGTGATCCAGATTGCTCTATTTTTGTGTTGCCTGTAATTTTCACCAGTGATAATTTAAGTTTTTTTCCAGGTCATTGATTAAAATTTTAAATAGAGAAGGGCCAAAAACTGATCTATGTGGGATGCCACTTGAAACACATACTCAATGACAATTTCCCATTTGCAGTTACATTTTGAGACCTATCAGTTAGCCAGTTTTTAATCCATTTAGTGTGTGCCATGTCAATTTTATATCATTCTAGTTTTTCAACCAAAATGTTGTGTGGTACCAAGTCAAATGCCTTACAGAAGTCTAAGTATTAACACTATTACCTTTATCAGCCAAACTTGTAATCTCAAATTAGTTTGACAAGATCTATTTTCCATAAACCCAAGGCATTAATTATATTACTCTTCTTTAATTCTTTATTAATTGAGTCCTGTATCAGCTGCTCCATTATCTTGCCTGGGCCTACAATTACCCAGGTCATCCTTTCGATCTTTTAAAAATACTGGAACAACATTAGCTTTCTTCCAGTCTTCTGGAAATACATCAGTATTCCAAGACTTACTGAAAATCAAAATTAATCATCCAGTTTGCTCCTCAGCCAGCTCTCTCAGAACTCTTGAATGCTTTGAATGGACCTGCTTTGAAGGAAGACTAAAAAACCCAAACTCTACATTACAGATCACTAGAACAACTGCACAATACCATCCCATGAGTGTAAATTTCTTTTTACCTATATTGGTGACCAATCCATACTCTGAAGTATGAGGAACCTCTTTATATGTTGCCATAGAATTAGTACAACTGCAGATGTTATTCATATAAATGCTCAACTGTATGCTTTGAATCTTATTACAGTAATTACTTCCATAATTTCCTAAGGCACGTATTTCAACAGGTTAATTATACACTTTTATGACTAAATTCATACATATTTTTACACTAGGTAGCTTTTGTTTGGCATACCTATGTAACATGCTTGACAGAAGCTAGACAATTCAGCTTTATTGAGGACTACTGAAATGAACTTGCAATTTTAGAAAGCCATCAAAAATGACACAGAATTCAATGCACTGGACTAACAGTAAACAAGAATATCAATAATAAATTCATATTAAAGAAAAATAGATTATACCTTACCGAAAGGAAGTGTTCTTTTCTTTTTGCTTTGGCAAGATTATCTGCGGTGCAGTTTGCCCAGCTGCAAAAGCAAAGGTGCTAAAGATGGACTGGGGATAACGGAACTTCATTAGCTGTTTCCTAAATATTTCTACCACTTCAGGACTCACTTCCTCATCAAATGCTACTTTAATTAACTGCAAATAAAAAGACATAACATTGTTAGAGGCTGGAAATAATTTAATATGCAACTTTTGAGATCAAAGAAAATGAAAATGATCCCACAAAGGAAGTAAAATAATATATTAATAAATAAATAGAAATATGTATATATTACTGATTATGGCAATTCATTTTATCCATTTTTACTTTATTTTTTAATTTTATATTCTAATGCCAAAATACTTCCACTCTGTAGTGTCTGGAATTCCCATAAAATTAAGACAAAACATCTGAGCAAATCTAAGTAGCAGTTTTTGCACTAACAGTTCTACACTAGTTAAAACACTACCCATATTTTCTTGCTACATGGGATGGCAAGGGCTGGAAGAGCTCTGGTGGGCCAGGTCCTTGAGGCTAGACAGGACGACACTGGTAAAAGATTGATACTCTAATTTAAAGACTCTCTCATTATACTATAAAATTCTAGCATTCAAAAATTACCACAGCTATCCTTCCATATTCCATTCATTTCAATTCATTCCTCACCTTGCAAAGCCTAGAAAACTGTGCTAGTAGCAAAGCATGATAACCAAATTTGACCCTTGGAAAAGGAAGTGCTTTGCACTATCCACACTGATCTCTCTTTCCAGTCAAAATACGGCTTTTATACAGTTTAAAGGGAGCCCTGTCCCACAATTCTTAGCCAGAGGGATGATGGGCAACTCTTATATTTTGAGGATGAGTAATAAAGGAGAGGGAAAATGAGGGTCTGTAAAAGGGACAAAAAGAACTTCCATGGTGGGGGTAAACAAAATAAACATTTCTGAGGTATTTGTTATTTTAAAAGTCCCAATTAAGTTACTTTTTATATGTCTTTTGTTTGCCGTACACAAGGCATATCTGATCCTTCGTTTTCATTTCACTTACTTTAGTATTCTCTCTCCAAATGGCTAATAATTCTGTTGTTCTAGGACCTCCTTGAAATGAGGTCTTGAATATTTAGCGGTCACCCTGATATGACATTTTAAATACATTAAAATAATATAGCTGTAGCCATTCTCCCTTGATAGTCATAATTAATACACAAAGCAGAGAGGGGTCTATTTCATATAATATTGAACTCTGGCTGTTAGAAAAGGAACAGAAAGTAAACCGTTTGCTGGTTGGTTTTGTTTTGATAACCTAAAATGAAACTATATTAAACAAAAGCAGAGATTATATTTGACCAGGGTCCAGAACCAGAAACTTTGAGTTGTGTCTGCATTTAGCATACTATTGAAGGATGTTAGAAATTTTATTGTTACTGTTAGTCTCCAAAAAGAGCTTAGGAAAACAAAAGGCCTCACAGTTACTGTTTTACTTGAAAGGCATATAAGAGTGACTCCTTAAATTGTTAATTAAATCCATTCATTTGTAAAGGTTAATGTATATTAGAGAAATATTATGTTACACAGTGTCTATTCAAAACACCAATAAGAAGAAATTGATGACATACTCCTAAATGAAAGACTCTCCATTTTATCAAATTGTGATTTTTTTTGGTCTTGAACAAAGTAATGAACTTTTGTAGCAGTAACCAGATCTAGCTAAACATTTCATGTTCTGAAGCCACACTTACATAATTTTAATTCTGTTGATTACAATTCTTGAAGATTTCTACCTTACATTCCTCTTCCCTTCATTTAGGGCCTCATCATAGGCTAGATTACCTCATAGACTAAAGGTGCTTGTGAGTGTAGGGGGCTCCCGGCTCTGGGGAAAAAAATCTCCAGAGGATTCCCATCTCTACAAACTGTCCTGTTCTATATGCCTTTGAAGAATAGCCTGTGAGGCCTGTCCCTAAACTGGTAAATCCTCAGGAATCTGTACAGATCATGGGGCTCCACCAAAGGTCAGGGCTGCCTATGGAGAGGCCCTGTGCTTGTGGATTAGCTCTCAACCTTGGTGATACCCCAGGCTCCATTTCAACTGTGCTACCATGGACTTCCTCCTGCCATGGAGCCACCCAGAAACACGGGGTGTTCTTATTTTTTCCAGATACACTCCACCAGGGTGGAGGAGATTTGATGTACATGCCTTTTGACCTACCCAGACTCAATCTGCTCTTCAGCAGAGACTTTGGACCCAAAGATTGTCCTCCAGAGGGTCCAATGGAGGGGTGAGAGGAGGAGTGAGAGAAACAGGCAATGAAAACCATTTATGCTCCAGTAGATATTGAGTGTATGTGTAGGAAAGCACTTCCGGGTTCCTGTGAGATGCTGAGACCCCTCCAATACCACTGACTTCACCAGGAACTGAGGACACTCAGCCGCTCCCAGGGGCCAGGGTGTTAGTTGCAGCAGGTTATTTTGATGAGATCATAATTTCAGGTGTTTTACAAAGCATAAAGAATAAAGCACTCCATTCTACCTGAAATGATGCTGAGGTGATCTGCAGTCCTTCCTGCATATTCTGTTGCAGCTGGTTCTGTATTGTAATCTTCTTCTCCTTCATAATAGATGCTATGGGAAAGCTCCGGATCACTGTCTGTTCTCCAGCTAAGTACCATAGAATCATTTACAGACACGTTAGGTCATGGAATCATATCTGATTTAGTTATATTTTACTTTGAACAGGTGTTAATGAATGGGTGCAAAGAAATGGAAAATAAGGCACATGATCTTGGCCAGAAGGCCAATAAGAATCCAGAATTCACTTTAGGCAAAAGGCTTTAAAGCAGGTGATAAATTCCCAAAATATGACATACAACCCAACATTCAGTTAACTAACATTCGTTTTTCCTATTTGACATTAAATTAGGATGATTGGAAAAATATTTTTCCATTCTCTCTCTTTCTAAATGGTGGAAATGGCAGAAAAAAACTATTTGGTTGTAGTCCAAAAATCCGTCTCTAACTATTAGTAATCTGTCATATTACATTCTGAAGTTTATATATAACTGATATGCATTTGTTTCCCTATATAAAAACTATTAACGTTATGTATTTACATTTTTGCTTGATAAATGAATTTGTTTAATAAAGTAACTAAAACAGAGATTTCCAAACAAGAAAATCTGATCTTTAGAACTACTACACTTCCCATGACATAATTAAACACAATATTTAATCCAGTAATGATTGTTGAGGGGAAAAAGTAAACTCCATTACACAGGGTTTTCAATATGTCCAAGATAATTGCGTTTTCAATTTCTACCATTCAGAGTCACTCCTTAGTTTTTGATTACTGCACTTTTATTAGTCTGTGCTATTTTAAAAAAAGTTTGAACATATGCAGACCTTTGAGTTCAGGAATTTATCTCCCCCTCACTGTTAAAGTCCTCAACTACAAGCCCCCATCCTGACATGGCTCATCACTTGACATATGAATCCACTAAACGAGATTTTAAGCTTTAGCCATTAATGATATTTTTGTACTTCTCTAGTATAGAGTGCACTGCTGTAGGTTTCACAAATCCTCCATAAAGTAGCATTTTACAGATGAGGAGAGTGAGGCACAGAGAAACTAAATGACTTGTCCAAATCAAACAGTAAGTCTGTGGGAGTGCCAGGAATATACCCAAGAGTCCTGACTGCCAGTCTTCAGCTTTAACCACTATACAACATTCCCTCACTCTTGTGATAACACTACTGAACTGTTTCACCTTGTGCAAGTGACACCTTAAATGACTGCTTCTGTCTGCTTCTTGGAGCAGCTAGTCATGGTACCCACAAGAGGAGAGGCAATTCTTGATTTAGTCCGAAGTGGAGCACAGGATCAGGTCCAAGAGGTGAATATAGCTGGACCGCTTGGTAATAGTGACCATAATATAATTAAATTTAACATCCCTGTGACGGAGAAAACACCATAGCAGCCTAACACGGTCGCATTTAATTTCAGAAAGGGGAACTACACAAAAATGAGGAGGTTAGTTAAACAGAAATTAAAAGGTACAGCACCAAAGGTAATATCCCTGCAAGCTGCATGGAAACTTTTTAAAGACACCATAATAGAGGCTCAACTTAAATGTACACCCCAAATTAAAAAACACAGAGAGAACCAAAAAAGAGCCACCGTGGCTAAACAACAAAGTAAAAGAAGCAGTGAGAGGCAAAAAGGCATCCTTTAAAAAGTGGAAGTTAAATCCTAGTGAGGAAAACAGAAAGGAGCATAACTCCAACAAATGAAGTGTAAAAATAAAATTAGGAAGGCCAAAAAAGAATTTGAAGTACAGCTAGCCAAATACTCAAAAAGTAATAGCAATTCTTTTTTTTTTTTTTTTTTTTTTTTTTTTTTAAGTACATCAGAAGCAGGAAGCCTGCTAAACCACCAGTGGGGCCACTGGACGATTGAGATGCTAAAGGAGCACTCAAGGACGATAAGGCCATTGTGGAGAAACTAAATGAATTCTTTGCATCAGTCTTCATGGCTGAGGATGTGAGGAAAATTCCCAAACCTGAGCCATTCTTTTTAGGTGACAAATCTGAGGAACTGTCCCAGATTGAGGAGTCCTTAGAGGAGGCTTTGGAACAAACTGATAAAGTAAACAGTAATAAGTACCAGGACCAGATGGTGTGAAATTGCAGGACTACTACCTGTAGTCTGTAACCTATCTTTTAAATCAGATTCTGTACCAAATGACTGGAGGATAGCTAATGTGATGCCAATTTTTAAAAAGGGCTCCAGAGGTGACCACGGCAATTACAGGCCGGTAAGCCTGACTTCAGTACCGGGCAAACTGGTTGAAACTATAGTAAAGAACAAAATTGTCAGACACATAGATGAACATAATTTGTTGAGGAATAGTCAACATGCTTTTTGTAAAGGGAAATCATGCCTCACCAATCTACTAAAATTCTTTGAGGGGGTCAACAAGCATGTGGACAAGGGGGAATCCAGTGGATATAGTGTATTTAGATTTTCAGAAAGCCTTTGACAAGGTCCCTCACCAAAGGCTCTTAAGCAAAGTAAGCAGCCATGGAATAAGAGGGAAGGTTCTCTCATGGATTGATAACTGGTTAAAAGATAGGAAACAAAGGGTAGGAATAAATGGTCAGTGTTCAGAATGGAGAGAGGTAAATAGTGGTGTCTCCCAGGGGTCTGTACTGGGCCCAGTAGTATTTAACAGATTCATAAATGATCTGAAAAAAGGGGTAAACAGTGAGGTGGCAAAATTTGCAGATGATACAAAACTACTCAAGATAGTTAAGTCCCAGGCAGACTGCGTAGAGCTACAAAAGGAGCTCTCTGTGACTGGGCAACAAAATGGCAGATAAAATTCAATGTTGATAAATGCAAAGTAATGCACATTGGAAAACATAATCCCAATGATACATATAAAATGATGGGGTCTAAATTAGCTGTTACCACTCAAGAAAGAGATCTTGGAGTCACTGTGGATAGTTCTCTGAAAACATCCACTCAATGTGCAGCGGTAGTCAAAAAAGCGAACAGAATGTTGGGCATCATTAGGAAAGAGATAGATAATAAGACAGAAGATATCATATTGCCTCCATATAAATCCATGGTACGCCCACATCTTGAATACTGCATGCAAATGTGGTCGCCCCATCTCAAAAAAGATATATTGATATTGGAAAAGATTCAGAAAAGGGCAACAAAAATGATTACGGGGATGGAACGGCTGCTGTATGAGGAGAGATTAATAGGATTGGGACTTTTCAGCTTGGAAAAAGAGATGACTAAGGGGGGATATGATAGAGGTCTATAAAATCATGACTGGTGTGGAGAAAGTAAATAAGGAAGTGTTATTTACTCCTTCTCATAATACAAGAACTAGGGGCCACCATATGAAATTAACAGGCAGCAGATTTAAAACAAACAAAAGGAAGTATTTTTTCACACAGCGCACAGTCAACCTGTGGAACGCCTTACCAGAGGATGTTGTGAAGGCCAAGACTATAACAGGGTTCCAAAAAGAACTAGATAAATTCATGGAGGATATGTCCATCAATGGCTATTAGCCAGGATGGGCAGGGATGGTGTCCCTAGCCTCTGTTTGCCAGAACCTGGGAACATGCGACATGGGATGGATCACTTGATGATTACCTTTTCTGTTCATTCCCTCTGGGGCATCTGGCAATGGCCACTATCGGAAGACTGGATACTTGGCTAGAGGGACCTTTGGTCTGACCCAGTATGGCTGTTCTTATGTTAAGTATGAACAGAAAGCTCAAAGTATATTTTTATTGTATTTTAAATAAATAGGACCCCAAAGGCCTACTGTAACATGGGAACAATGCTAAAATTCAGTACCTAAAAACTCAGGTGGATATTTGGATTGCAGATAAATTAAAATGTAACATCAAAAATAAATATCACTATATTTAGTGATAAAGTCAAGAATCTAGGCACATGGTCTATTTCTGTACAGCTGATCAACATGAATTAAATTAATACTTAATTGAATTCTTAGCAGTTTTTTGTTGGGTAGATCTGTTTTGATGGTCTTGCTTAAATAAACTGCAGGGCCAGTTCAAGGTCTCATATACCTGCCAGACCATATATTATTCTGATCTTAGTAAGAAAGACCATACCTAATTGATCATGAGGAGTGCCTTTAAATATAATTCTGTATGTGGTAAGGAACAAAGCTCCTTCTGCTGGGAGAATATGGGGACCTCCGAGCAATCCTCCTGTTGCTTCCTCTCTCCCATCAGGATCCAGCAGCACACGGAGACCATCACACACAAACTCTTCTCCTGGCAGCAAAGCTGGTCGCAGAATCTTAGGCTGAGACCAAATATAAGAATTTTAAATGTAAGTATAATGTACAGTATAACACTGCAATCTACCAAATTGGTATTTGACATGAAAAAATTTAATTTCAAAACTGTTGAGACTGACTCTGCGAGAGGCTGAGTTTGGACTCAACTCAATGAAATTGGTCTTAAGTAGTTGGCATGCAACCACTTCTTTATGTTCAGAGATTTGGCTCTGCTACTTTCACAAGTTCATATTTCATGAGACCAAAGCCAAACAATTTATTTATCACTGGTGGAAAATTTCTTGATTATACCGTTCAGTGATCAGATATCTCTTCATAATATTAGAAAAAGGAAGGCTGAAGCCACGTCAAACTGTGTACGATTCCAATACGTGTAACCAATACAAACATCTTTTATAATACTTACCTTCTGTATTGGTGGTAGTCTTCTACTCTCTCGATGGACGGCCTCCAGAGTCTCAATGTGCATTGCTACAATCCCTGGGAATCAGTGACACCATAAATTAAACCTCACACAATATAAGAAAGAGTAAAACAAACTAAATATAACTCCACGGTTTTGAAATCCTAGAGTTAAACTGTCAAGGAAAAACAGTGTAGATGTCATCAATGGCTATTTGGAATTCATCAATGATTACAGTCTAGGAAACAAACCCATAAACTATACTGAAAACAACAAACCAAAAATACACTTCTACTGGAAAATATCAGTTCCCAGAGAAAGAAGTGACAATTTTGCAAATTTACATTTTTTTAACCAGTTCTTACCTGGTATCATGCAATGAAGGCTCTTGATGTGATCCTGTGTAACTCCACTCTCTGTACATACTTTGTCTATAAACCTGGTGATGAAGCGCACAACTGCATTGGCAATATCATTGTTCTCAGAGTCTTCAAACCCACTTTCGGTGTCATAGCTCTCTGCAACACTGCCGGCAATACTACAGAAGAAAAGGAAAAAAACTGCTAGTGTAAAAAAATCCAGTTAGCTAACCATAATACACAGAGAATAACTACCATATATTTTTTGTCTAATGAGTCTGCTGTATTCAGTGTAGCTAAATATATAGTCCACTTTGCCTCTACACTTCAAGCACAGTTTCAGATACTAACAATATAAACACCAGTGTATGCTGGTGCCATGTCTACAATAGCACTCCCACTGCTGGAGCTGCATTGGTGAATAAACAAGGTAGAAAACAAGTCTGGTATAGACAGGAACAGTTCCTTAAAAAGGAAAATCCTTTTAAGTCTGGTCCCATGTCTCCTCTTCATTATACTTAGCATCAGTCACAGTCTGTAATCCATGCTCAACAAAGAGAAGGATACTGACCCTGTGCAGTAACTGTGGTTCTTCAAGATGTGCATCTCCGCGTGTGCGCCACTCTAGGTGTGCATGCGTCTCATGAGCCTCAGATAGGAGATTTTAGGTAGCAGTGCCTGTTCAGCCCGCACATGCAGCCCATACAGTCTCATGCTCTGCGCCATAGCCATACAGAGCTGTGCAGGTGAACTGCCCTCAGTTCCTTTTTTTCCAGCCGAATTCCATCAAAGAGAACTCGGAAGCAGAGGAGATAAGGGCAAGTAGTGGAGCACCCATAGGGACAGTCTGCTTCTCGAGTGTTTCTTGCTCTTTCTTGGCTGTGGTGAACAGGTCTTCTGCGTGATGCCCCAACATCAAAATAAGCAGTGGAGTGTAATGGGCTCTATCTCCCATTTGTGATCCTGTGAGAAGTGCCTACTGAGGGTATCTGCTGTGATGTTTTGCATGCCAGGAAAGTAAGCTGCTGAGATGCTGATCTGATTTAGAATGCACCAATTCCAAAGCCTCACTGCTCCAGAGCAGAGGGAAGATGATCTCACTCCCCCCTTGATGCCACATTGATGTAAGCTTCTATGAACTCCAAACTCTGCACTGGGGTTAAGGTGGACTTTTGGATGTTTAATTGTAGTCCCAGTCTGAGAAATAGGTCTATGGCCCTCTGAGTGGCCAGTGAGACTTCATTGTAGGAGAGTCCCTTGAGCAGCCAATCATCAAGGTATGGGAAAATCCTCATCTGTGAACATGAGGAGCCATCACTGAGAGAAATTTTTAGAACACTTTGGGTGCAGAGGAGAGACCAAATGGGAAAGCCTTGTATTAAAAATACTCTTGATGGAGAGCAAAGCGTAGGAAGCTTCTGTGGAAGGGGTGAATTGCTATATGAAAGTAAGTAGGTCAAGAGCCGAGAACCAAACCCCTTTGTCCAGTGATGGAATTATTGCTGCAAGAATTACCATCTTGAATTCTGAATCTTTGCAAATCTGTTAAGTAATCTTAGATCCACAAAGGATTTCCAGCCACAATTCTTTTTTGGAACCAGGAACTACCTGGAATAAAACCGCGTCCCTCTGTGTTGCATAGGAACTGGTTCTATAGCACCCAAATTCAGGAGGAAGTCTATTTCCTGTCATCGGAGGTACCTGTGAGAGGGGTCCCTGAAGAGGGATAGGGAAGTGGGATAGGGAAGTGGGGTGGGATGGCCGGAGGGAAGTAAAGTGGATGGAGTATTCTGTTGAAATGATCTCCAAAGCCCTCGTGTCCATAGGGATATGTTCCCAAGCTCAGTGGAAGTGAGAGAGATGGCCACCAAAGCGAGGGAGACATGCAGATTGTTGAAGTAGGTATGAGTGGGTCTGGTAACTGAACACCTCGACCACCCTGTCAAAATTGGTGTGTCAAAATTGTGGGTTGTCAGGTCAATGCCTGAGAAATAGGTGGTCTCTTCTTTTGGAACTGTTGTCTCTTATGCTGGAGTATGTAAGGTACTTGGGAGGCAAGTAGGGTGACCCAATGTCCCGATTTTATAAGGACAGTCCTGATTTTTGGGTCTTTTTCTTATATAGGCTCCTATTAACCCCCCCCCCCACTCCTGTTCCGATTTTTCACATTTGCTGTTTGGTCACCCTAGAGGCAAGAAACAGAGTGGGACAAGATCTCTGTGCTGTCTGGGACTTACTAAACTTTCTTTTTTGTGAAAGGGTGTAAATTCCCAGAGAACGCAAGTTGAGCCTGAGTCTTTCAAGGTATGCAGGGACTTGTCTGTCTTTTTCGCAAACAGCTTCAATCCATCGAAAGGAAGATCCTCAATTGTATTTTGGAATTTCCCTGGAAGCCCCGAGAGCTTCAGCCAGGAGGCCCTCCTCATTACTACCACTGTGGAGATAGAACAAGCTGCTGTATCAGTGGCATCCAGAGAGGCCTGCAGTGATGTCCTGGCCAGCAGCTGACCCTCTGCAATGATTGCCTGAAATTGTTCCCTCTGCTCTGATGGAAGATTCTCAATAAAGGAATTAAACTTCAAATAGTTAGTATTTCACCACGAGGGCTGGGTAGGTGGTGATCTTAAATTGTAGAGTACCCCACAAACATGATTTAAGGCCAAATAAGTCAAGATGATTTTGGTCTTTGCCATATGGTGTTGATTTAGCATGGTGCTGTCTTCCACATTTGTTTACAGTGTTAACCACAATGGTGTTGTGGGAGGGATGCGAAAATAAAAATTCAGAGTCCTTAGAGAGAACATATTTTTTATCCACCCTCTTACAGGTAACATAAGAACATAAGAATGGCCCTACTGGGTCAGACCAAAGATCCATCTAGCCCAGTATCGGGTCTTCTGACAGTGGCCAATGCCAGGTGTCCCAGAGGGAATGAACAGAACAGGTAATCATCAAGTGATCCATCCTCTGTCTCATTCCCAGGTAGGCTGTATTGTGGCTGAGATATGCCAAATTATTTCTGAAGGGTCTAGCAGAGCCTCATTAATAGGCAGCACAATGTGGGCAGATGATGTTGTAGGCAGGATGTCAAGCAGTTTATACTGTAACTCCTTAACCTCCTCAAGTAGAATTTGCAAGGAGTCTGCTATACTTTTAATGAGGTCCTTGAACTGTTTGAAATCATCTGCTAGAGGAAGCATAATGACATCATCTGGGGATGAGGAAGAGATAGTTGTTGGAATGACCTCCTTGTCCACTCACTTCCTGCTCCTCAAAGGTCTCTTCCTGTGGATCGGGCACCGTAGAGACAGAGGCTGGTGGGGATTATTTGCCCTTCTCCCAGCAAGAAACACTAGGGGCCCTGTAGAATTGTTGTAATTAAGCTGCTCAAGGGTCCCAGTATAGCCAATGAGATGGTGCATATGGCATGGGTGGGAGGTGCCCAAGGGTGTCCATACCAGTGGGATGGAGTATGAGGATGTCTTTCAAGAAGTTGTTCTGATTCCCTGGAGGTCTCAGGAAAGAAGGTCCCCTGATAATGGAAAGGAGAGCCATGGACAGAAATCTGGGAGACTGATGAAAAGTCCCCATCATCTTCCTCATTGTCACTTCGTCAAGGATGGACACCCTTAGAGATAGGTGTAGACTCCATCGGTACCAGGTAAATGTCCAGAGAGCAAGAGGTCCTCAATATCGAGAATGGATTGGTGCCGAACAAAGGAGATTCAGATGTTTGTGTTACTGCCAGGTCCCCCACGAATCAAAACTCTTGCAGTACTGAAACATTGGTTGGTGCCAAAAAGGCAGCCTAGGCAGAGGTAACTGTGGCAGAAGGAATTGATGGTACTGAAGGTCTTATGCACTATGATGATTGACCAGTAGGTGTTGTCCGGTCTTCTGCAGTGCCGAAATGCTAGGTACTCAGGGCCTGGTAGACTCTGTCAGTACCAGAAGAGCTGATCTTTTTCTCCCTGCTGTTCCAATCACAGACAGTACTGATCTTCCGGAGCTAGAACCCTTAGAGTCCTTGGCCTTGCTGGTGCTCATGGTACCTGAAGAACCTGCAGCCACGTGGGTACCAAGCTGGAGACCGGTAGGTGTCGAAATGGTTGTCTGAACCGGAGACAATCTCTTTGAGGTAAATTCTCTACCCAGAGGGCTTGAAGACTGCTTCCTATAGTCCTTTTGAGAGGATTCCAGAGACGACTTCTTCGATGCTCAAGGGGATGCACCGAGGAGGCTGAGGCAGCTGACTTGCTTGAAGTTCATTGTACAGGGTGGGGTCCATTGGTTGGGGTCAGAAGCTGGCCAGAGAGAACTCTCCATCATGAGGAGACATAACTTAGGTTCCTGTTCTTTCTTGCTCTTAATTATAATGCCAAGCAGGAATTACACTTTTGGGGAATACGTGACTCCCCAAGGCAACGGACATGCCGGGAATGTCTGTCACTCACCAGGATCACCTTCCAGCATGAAAGACAGCATTTCCAATCGGGAGAACTGGGCATGCGCTCCCAGTGTTTAAGTTCCCCTGAGAGGCAAAAAAAGCTAAAAGGACAACAATCCTTACACTTATAAATTAACTCTCTCTCTCTCCCTCCCCATCTCTATATATAATTTTTTATTTTTTTAAAAAAATTATATAATTACAACTAACTAATACAAAGCTAACACTAAGGACTAACATTAATTAACTAGTAGATAAGAGAAAGGTAAGCTCAACTTGGACACTGCTGAGGTGCCAGAGAAGGAACTGAGGGTGGCTCACCTGTACAGCATGCGGCTGCATGGGCTGAATGGCACTGCTACCTAAAATCTCCAATCTGAGGTGCATGCGCACCTAGAGTGGAGCGCCCAGACAGACACTACTCGAAGAACAATAATAAATTACATTAAAAAAAACCTACATTCAAAGAACAATTAGATTGCAAAGGCAAATATTCAGAAATTATTAAGTGCCAGAATGAAGGTGGAAATTTAATTCACTTCCCTTGTGCATATGAATTACATTCTTTAATCATATATTGTTTTTTCCACTGGACTCCTGCCTCATACAATGGATGGTGCTCAGGTAATTAATCAGGGTTGTGTAGTGAGTGAGGCTGTTTGTAGGACCCCAGACTCAGTTGTTGTGGAAGTTGGAAGGTGTGTACTGACTAAGGCAAGGGATTGCAGGAAGATAAAGAACGGTCTCCTGGTACAGGCAGTTGACTACTACGCTGGAGAATTGGATTTCACCTCTGACACTGCTATACAGTTCCTGTGAGATGCTAGGCAAGTCACTTACACCAAATGTTTCACTGGTGGTCACTAACTGTGTTCCTCACAACTTGACACAGTAGCGGCTTAATTTGCAGAAGGGCTGAGTACTCAAAACTGCAAGTGAAGATACTGTAATGGAAGCAGGTTTTCAACATATAAAGAACTCCTTTGTCTAGAATGATAATACTAAGTGTCCTAATTTATCAACAAGTCTGACTGCCCCTATGAAATGCATGTCATTTTAAGTGGTAGCAAACAATCCCGTATATGTGAGATGGTTGCCTTTCCCCAAGAAATGGCATACAAAATAATAATTCAAATAATTTGTATTTCGTAGCTGTTCTAAGGAGTTAAGAAGAAAAGGAAGGTAGGGTAGGTGAAAAAATAAGAATGAAAATGGAACTTAAAATTTCTATGTAGACTGTAAGTAACTATGCAAATTTTAAAGTAAAATTGTACATTCTCTTCAGCAGCAACATGGAGTTGCCATTCAGCTTTATCTCCTTTAGTATCAAACCACCACATACTTACCACACAATCAGCAATCATTTAAACAATGCCCAAAGGACAAGTACTGCATACAGATTTAACTATTCTCACTGAAGTATGAGAGGATGACACTGGAAAGATATTGTGCAACTACTACTTATGTTTCAGCCTTTGGATCATTCAAGAGCTCCAATCTGTGACACGCCTATCATCTCACTATCTAGTCATTAAACAAAAACATTTGAAAATGTCATATTTATGATGATACTTGAGAAGATAACTTGGTTTTGTTGGTTTGGGCATTTTACAGAATAAACAACAGAGACACCAACAAATATTTCCAGACTGGACGATGAATGTAAAACTGATTGTGAATTTCTTAAATGACTGCAAGTTACATGATTTCCATAGCCAGCAAAATATCAATCTACACTTCTATTTCACTAGTTCAAAATGTTACTGGTTTTCTCCTAGTCCTGTTGAAGACAATATGAATTTTGCCAATGACCTACTTCTTAAAGTCCATTTAAATGTACATGGAATCATTTTCAATATTTGCTAGCAAAAAGGCAATTTAATAATTATTACACTCTTTTGGTCAAATTTTGATCAATTCAAAGAAAGGAAGAAAAGAGAGTAAGGGTGAGAGCACTTTACCTAAATAAATACCTAGATAAGCATTTAATGTATTTTCAGTGTATATTTCAGACTCCCTGTCACTAATGGCTACTCCTGACCCCAAAATCTATTATAACTAAGGAGCTAATTGCTACTTCTAGAGGATATGATTTTGTTTATGTTGGTACTAAAGTGCACAGGGAAAGAGTTTTCTTCCTTATTCCTCAATAAAAATGAAAAAGTATCATGTTACATGAGAATGACCATGCTAAGCTTCTGGCCTCCTTAATATATTGCTCCTGAATCAGTTATCCCAGAAAGAAAAGGTGCACACAGTAGAATTTCTCTGATGCCTTTGAGATTATTTGAAAACAATGTTTTAGGTACTTGAGACGGGGCTGAGCCTTGTTATATCACATTCCCTTTATTTCTTGCACAGTTTTATATGCTCTGTGAACATTTATTATAATATTTTACCTAACACCTGTTATTGGAAAGGTCATAAAATGCTTTACAAATTTCGATCAGCAAGGTGCTCTGCACAGGTGGACCCCTGTGCTTGCATAGAACTTCACTTACTTCACCAGGACTTTGTGTATTTAGAGCAGTTTGCAGGATTAGGACCTTAGGCTAACGTACAAAATGCACAGAATGATCACATCATCCACTACTGAATTGCCTTACAGCCTTAATTGCTACCAAAGGAAATATTGCTTTGCTGGCATAAAGTTTTTAATAGCTCAATACTCTGAAACTGCTTAGGAAGTAAGGATTTCTGTGCATTGTGGCAAAAGAGAAAATGGCACTTTTTGGATGATATTAAAACATTATGTTGATATTACTGGTATTATGAATTCAGAGCACTGCAAACTGAACAGTAGGTTAGAAAGAATATCAGCAGGAATTACAATTCCAAAGGTCCTTACTTTTACATTGTTACAAAGGTTGTTAACATAGGACATGAACTTCCATTATTGTAAAGTGCTCCTGCATTCAATTTTTATAATTAATACAGTATTTTTATTAAAAGGACTGAGTTACATCCCACAATTGCTTACTACCAAACCATGTCTTTTCATTTACGCACCTATTTGTGACAATGCTGTTGCTTCCACTCTCCCAGTCTCCTGTAGCTGATGTTCTCAATAGTTTGTTTTTACTTGTGTCCAGTGGCACTAGCAGGTAGACCATGAGGTTAGCAAAATGAATTGCCTGACTGAAAACTGTACTTTCCTCATTCTGTATTAGCTCCTGCTGAGTTTCTTTATTGAGTGTTGGCCATAAACGCAACTGCTCAGCAGCCAGGTCCATGGCTGTTTTTTCCTGGTCCAGACCTACAGAATTTTTCTCCTAGAATAAACATTGCCACATAAAAACAATAGATGATAGAGTTATATTACTAACATTAAGAAAAGAGATATTAACATTAATTCCAAAGTGTTGAATCTTCATTTCATTATATAAAATGTAAAAAAAAATAAGAATAATCTAACACTTATATCTACTTGTAATAGGACTTAAGGATTGCATCCTTAAGTGAATTAAGGTATTGTACTGAAATAATGCAAATAGCATAGTATAGCCAAGTTCAATTTAATAATTTGATTCAGTTCTAGTGTTTTCTAGCCCATACCATCTTTGTGTATTCATTTTTTGCTGAGTTGGGTTTAACAGTCTATTATATAGCTGTTCCTTTCAGCTTGCAGAGTCTTAACTCAGGCAGAGATCAAGCTTGAATTGGATGGAGAAATAAGATGCAGCTAATTGCCTGACAGATGATTTTGTCCAAAGTCCTCTGACATTCAGGTGAGGCTTGTGTAGATATAAATAAAAAATGGTTACTCACCTTCTTGTAACTGTTGTTCTTCGAGATGTGTTGTTCATGTCCATTCCAACCAGGTGTGTGCACGCTGCGTGCACGCCAGCCGGAAGATTTTTCCCTTAGCAGCGTCTGTAGGGTCATCCTGGGCGCCCCCTGGAGTTGCGCCTTCATGGCGCCCAATATAGGACCCTGCCGACTCCCCACCCCCTCAGTTCCTTCTTGCCGGTTACTCCGACAGAGGGGTAGGAGGGTGGGTATTGGAATGGACATGAACAACACAACACATCTCGAACAACAGTTACGAGAAGGTGAGTAACCGTTTTTTCTTCTTCGAGTGCTTGTTCATGTCCATTCCAACCAGGTGACTCACAAGCCAAAGTTCAGGAGGTGGGGTCGGAGTCATCCACTGATTGGAGCACAGCTCGTCCAAAGGCCGCATCGTCTCTGGCCTGCTGTGTGATCGCATAGTGCGTCATAAACGTGTATCGAGGACCACGTCGCCGCTCTGCAGATCTTCTGGGTGGGGACCTGCGCCAGGAATGCAGCTGAGGAGGCCTGAGCCCTGGTGGAGTGAGCGGTGATCAGCGGAGCCGACACCTTCGCCAGGCCATAACACTCCCGAATGCAAGACGTGATGCATGACGAGATGCGCTGGGATGAGACGGGGAGGCCCTTCATCCTCTCCGCCACCGCTACGAATAACTGGACAGACTTTTGGAACGGCTTAGTTCTCTCTATATAGAAGGCCAGCTCTCTGCGGATATCCAATGAGTGAAGCCTTCGCACCCTGTCGCAGGAATGTGGCTTAGGATAAAACACTGGGAGGAAGATGTCCTGGTTCATGTGAAACTGGGAGACAACTTTAGGGAGAAAAGCTGGGTGTGGTCTGATCTGTCCTTATGAAATCCTGTGTAAGGGGGCTCGGATGTAAGTGCCCTGTGCTCCGACACTCTCCTAGTTGAGGTTATCGCCACCAGGAACGCCACCTTGTAAGAGAGATAAAGCAGGGAGCACATCGCCATTGGCTCAAATGGGGGGCCCGTAAGTCTGGCGAGGACCAGGTTAAGGTCCTAGGCTGGGGCAGGCTGCTGAGTTTGCGGGTAGAGCCTGTCGAGCCTTTGAGGAAACAGGTAACCATGGGGTTCGCGAAGACCAAGAAGCCGTCTGCACCCAGATGGAAGACGGAGATGGTGGCCAAGTGGACCCTTATTGACGACAATGACAGAGCCTGTTGTTTAAGATGGAAGAGGTAGTCCAGTATGAAAGGGACTGGGGCGAGCGTCAGCGACTGATGCTGCTGCTGCTCCGACCAGAGAGAGAACCTCTTCCACTTGGCAAGGTACGTTGCCTTTGTAGAGGGTTTCCTACTGCCAAGGAGAACTTGTCTGACTTGATCAGAACAGGACAGTTCCATAGCATTTAGCCATGGAACATCCAAGCTGCGAGGTGGAGCGACTCTAGGTTTGGGTGCCGGAGGCGGCTGTGATCCTAAGTGATCAGGTCCGGGACCAACGGCAAGGTGAGTGGGGTCACCACAGACATTTCTGGGAGTGATGTGAACCAGTGCTGGCACGGCCATGCCGGAGCTATCAATATGACCCGGTCCCAGTCTCTGTGGACCTTGAGGAGCACCTTGTGGACCAGCGGTATTGGTGGGAAGGCGTAGAGGAGACGGTCCCCCCACAGAAGAAGGAAGGAATCCACGATGGAACCTGGACTGTGATTCACGAAGGAGAAAAATAGTTGACACTTCCTGTTGCTGTGCGTGGCGAACAGGTCTATCTGGGGAAAGCCCCAGAGATGAAAAATTGAGCTCACTACGTCCGGCCGGAGGGACCACTCGTGGCTGTGAAAAGTTTGGCTGAGGCTGTCTGCCAGCTCGTTCTGCACCCCAGGAAGGTATGAAGCCTGCAGGTGTATCGAGTGCTCTACACAAGTCCTACAGCATGAGGGCTTCCCGGCACAGGGGAGAGGAGCATACACCCCCCTATTTGTTGATATAAAACATCGCCGTGGTGTTGTCCATGAGGACTGATATTCTGAAAACCTGGCACGCCAGACACACCGCTCTCAGCTCTCTGACGTTGATATGCTGAGCGAGGTCTGCCTGAGACTAGAGGCCCTGAGGTCTCCCAAATGTCCCCCCAGCCCAAATCCGAGGCATCTGTCATTAATGAAAGGGATGGCTGGGAGCTGGTGAAAGGTACTCCCACACAAACCACCTGTGGGTCGAGCCACCAAAGGAGGGAGTCCAGTACAGGGCAGGGCAGGGCAGGGCTGTCCAGAGAGTCCCGGACAGCCCTGATAAATCGACGCCGGCCATGACTAAAGTGGGCGAAGTCTGAGTCTGGAATGCTGTATTACGTAGGTGCATGCAGCCATGTGCCACAGCAGGTTCAGGCAGTTCCTTGCTGTAGTCGTAGGGAACTGTCTGAGGCCCCGTATGATGTCCCCTAGAGACTGAAACCTGGTTTCCGGGAGGTACGTCCTGGCTTAGGTCGAGTTCAGCACTGTGCCTATAAACTCTATCCTCTGCACCGGGGACAGAGTGGATTTGGCCTCGTTGAAGAGGAGACCTAGTTCAAGGAAGGTCCTTCTTATGAAGCCGATCTGGTCCTCCACTTGGGATCTGGAGTGGCCTTTGATCAGCCAGTTGTTGAGCTAAGGGAAAACCTGAATCCGGCGCTTGCACAGGAACACTGCGACGACTGCCATGCATTTGGTGAAAACACAAGGTGCTGCTGACAGGCCAAAAGGGAGGATGGTAAACTGATAGTGGCTGTTGTTCACCACAAATCTGAGGTAACGTCTGTGAGGAGGAATTATTGCTATGTGGAAATAAGTGTCTTTAAATCGAGGGCAGCGTACCAGTCTCCTGGATCCAATGAGGGGATAATGGAAGTCAGCGAGACCATGAGGCACTTGAGTTTCTTTACGAACATGTTGAGCTGCTGCAGGTCCAGGATGGGTCTGAGGCCACCCTTGGCTTTCGGTATTAGGAAATACTGAGAATAGAAACCCTTGCCCCCGAGGAACCTCTTCCACTGTCCTTACCGAGAGGAGGGAGTGCACTTCCTGAATTAGAAGTTGCTTGTGAGAGGGGTCCCTGAAGAGGGACAGGGAAGGGGGGTAGAGGGGTGGGAGGGCACAGAATTGGATGGAATATCCCCTCTCTACTGTGCAGAGCACCCAACAGTCTGAGGTGATACGGGACCAAGCAAGGTAGAAAGGGGATAGATGGGATGAGAAGGTAAGAGGGGATAGATCCAGATTCTGAACTGGTGAGCTGTCCTTGACCGCACCTTCAAAAGGCGGGGGCATGGGGGGTCTGGGGCCGGCCGAAGGCTTGGGCTGACCAGAGGCTCTGCCCCGAGGAGGGGTGCTGCCTCCTCCCTACTGCTCCTATTCCTCCTACGAGGAGCGTCCTGGTGGTTCTGAATCTGATAGAACCTAGGGGTAGGCTGAGGACTGAAATGCCTACGCTGAGTAACTGGTGTGTGAAGCCCCAGAGATCATACGGTGGCCCTTGAGTCCTTCAGACTATGAAGTCTCTTGCCAATTTTATCAGAAAACAGGGTTGAGCACTTGAAGCGGAGGTCCTGGATCGTTTGTTGGACCTCATGTGGTAGTCCAGAGACCTGCAACCAGGAGACCTGCCTCATTACCACCCCTGTGGCCAGTGTGCGTTAGGCTGCATCTGCCGCGTCCAAAAGCCGCCTGTAGGGAAGCCCGGAAGATCAGCTTTCCCTCCTCCTCTAGTGTGGAGAACTCCGTGCAAGAGTCTTGTGGCAGGAGCTCCACAAACTTGGCCATCGCAGTGCAAGTATTGTGCGCATATATGCTTACGATGGCCTGCTGGTTTGCGATGCGGAGCTGTAGGCCCCTGTTGAATAGACCTTCCTGCCAAACAGGTCGAGTTTCGTCACCTCCTTATTTTTTGGGATGGGACCTTGGAAGCCCTGACGTTCCTGCTGATTGGCTGCATCAACCACCACCGAGTCAGGGCGTGGGTGGGTATATAAATGTTCATACCCCATAGATAGTATGAAATAGCGCCTTTTGTTTCTCTTGGCCATAGGGGCCAGAGAAGCAGGGGTCTGCCACAGGGATTTAGTGATATCAACTACTGTCTTTATCAGTGGCAGGGCTACCCGTGATGGACCCGAGGGTGCGAGGATATCCACGACTGGGTCTGACTCCTCCACCTCCACCTCCTCTGCCTGTATGCCCAGGCTTTGGGCAGCCCAGCGCAGGAGCTGCTGGAGAACCCGATTATCCTCCAGAGCTGGTGCCGCTGATGCCCCCGCGACCGCTTTATCTGGCAAGGATGATGAGGAGATAACTGGCAGCGGACCTTGCTCACTGCCTTCAGCACCCTTTGGGTCTCTTGGCACGCGGTATTCGATGGGATGCGGTGCCAGGGCCGCTGGAGATGGGAGTCTCGGTGCCGTGATTGTTGCGGGAGCTGCTAGATCCGGTGGTGCTGACCTTGTCGACGCTGCTGGAGTCGGAGCTGAAGCCATCGGAGCTGTTGTTTGTAACAGCGGGGCCGGCACTTCGGTCGGTGGTGCCGCTGTAGGTGGTGCCGGCGTTGCTTGAGGTGGAACAAAGGACACCGAAGACACTGACGCCGACTGGGACCTTGGACCTGACCCTGATGGTACGCCCATTGAGATGATGGCTGCCACTGCTGCAGCCACGGTGCCAGGTACGGCTGGTGGCTCCGGCGGGATCTGGATCTCCTGCTCCTGGACCTGCTGGAGCGATAGGAGTCTGCCTCTGTGTACGGGCCATGCCAGGGAGAGGTGTGCCGGAGGTGGAGATCAGCATACCATCAATACTGGTTTGCCCCTAGATTGGAAGTGGGGCCGCGCAGTCACCAGCGACTTGTCCCTCCTCTGTGGGGAGGTAGGCACTGGGAGGCGCATCAGGTCCTTGGCCGCCTCAAACACCTCCAGTGTCGATGGGAGCTGGAGGTAGTCGCCTTGGTGATCCAGGGACCGTGGGGGGTTCGGACTCGACTGGACCCCAGCCTCTTCTTTTTTAGCGGCCCTGGGGATTGAGAGCGGTGCCGCACCGAGGATGGCTTCTTATGGCCCGAGCCAAGACAGTGCCGAGGGGCCTTGGGGTCCTTAGTTGGCACCAGTTCCCGTACCATCAGCGCCGGAGCACTGCGTACCGACGAAGAGGTACTCGGCGCAGGTTTGGTGGATCCGGGGTCGGAGTGTGGTCATAGCGCCGCCTCCATTAACAGGATTTTAAGTTTCTGCTCCCGGCCTTTAAGGGTTCTGGGTTGGAAACTCTTACAGATCCTGCACCTCTCTCTTTGGTGGCTCTCTCTGAGGCACCGCAGACAGGAAGAGTGAGGGTCACTCCTGGGCATAAACTTGCCACTCCTCACAGAGCTTAAACCCTGGAGATTTGGACATACCCCAGAGGTGGGGAAAATGTTGTCAGGGGGAAAGCCCCCCAAACAAAGCTATTAAAACTGTATCTAACTACTAACCAACTAAAGAACTATTTACACCATATGTACACGAAAACTACAGAAGACACTGCCAAAGCACTTGCCACAAGAGCAAGCGATGTTCCAGCTAGCCATCACTGGCGGTAAGAAGGAACTGAAGGGGTAGGGGTCGGCAGGGCACTATATTGGGCGCCATGAAGGCGTGACTCCAGGGGGTGCCCAGGCCAACCTTACGGACGCTGCTAAGGGAAAAATCTTCCGGCTGGCGTGCACGCGGCGCACACACACCTGGTTGGAAAGGACGTGAACAAGCACTCGAAGAAGAATTTATAGCACAGCTTAAATGTTCATGTTTTCACATGCTGGATTCCAATTCAAGCATTTGCTCTCTGTAAACTCAGTAGATGGCACGTAGGCTAATTATATGATAGCCTGAGGAAATTTAAATAAAGACATCTGGTAGCTGATATCACATATCCTCATTTAGCTGAGGATAAAGAATTAAAATAGCAGAGATGTATTCTATGTGGAAAAATTTTTCCAAGTAATTTTCAGTACAATTATGCATTATTTGGGAATGTGAATATGGGTGTCTGCATGTGCCTCCTCCCCTACAGCACCTTCCTTCCCTCTGCAACTTCCCACACACTGCAAGTGGACAAGGGACTTCCTCATTCAGCAATTTTTCCCATCCCCCTGACAAACCACATGACTGGGGGTGCCTTCTCTGCATCTCATTCTTCCCAAGCCCATATGGTTATGTGGAGCTATACTCTGCAGCTCTCTCTCTTCTCATCATATGTCCCTGGTAGTACTTCTCTCTCAAATCACATGATTAGGGATGGTGGTTCTGGGGAGTTCACGTAACAGAAGAGGATAGGGATGGCCCAGTAGATCATACCTGGCATGCTGATACACAGCTTGGTGGAACATTCTTATTTTAGTATTTTCTGAATGCACACATCATCCACCCATTCTTCCATTACAGAAACACTTTCCCCCAGCTGGGACAGTGAATTATGTTGTTTGGGAGATATAAATGATCTGAAGCTAAGGGAGCTGAGTGCTGATCAATCGAGAAGGCTAAAACCTGTTTTCCTGCTTAGCAAAATGTCTCTGGAATGCAATATAAAGTTTGCATACTATAAATTCACTAAAAATAACTTTTTTTGCTTAGGAAATTAAAGGAAAATATATGTTAGTGGAATGTTAAAGTTGAAACAGCAATGAAATTCAGAACTTTCCTTCATACCCGGACATAACTCCATGTGATGGAGACCTTTGGGTATCAGGGAGTAAAAAAAAAAAATTAAAGTTTTATTATTTGTCATTAATCTGCACATAAATCAAGGACAATATATTGTAAAGTATGTCCACAAGTTATATTTCACAACTTTTCCCCCATAACTTAGATAAATTTCAGATGTAGATTACGGAACAAAGTTAATAACATATCTATTTAATGTGGAAATAGCAACAAGAAAACACTAAATTTGTAGAAGTGGTGAGAGCAATAAACTTACATCTTCATGACTTTTGTTGCATGTAAAATGTCAGCAGTAACATAGTTTTTTTGCACTTCATTTATTTTATATATTCTCTTACCTTTTGCTTCAAACGTATTGTATGATTGTCTTCCCTAGCTGTGAGATAGAGGGAACGAACTTGATTTTGCACATCACTATAAAATGTGGTTTCCCAAAACTGTTGGTTAGTCCATATAGAGTGGTCTTGTACACAGGTGTAAGCAAACTGACTAACTCCAGGTGCCAGTTTCTGAAAGCACAGAAATAAGAATATCAGCTAAAATAACCTTCAATGTGTATATTGATATATTTTTACAACAGTGGAATATGCAGGTTCAGTACACTTTATCTATCTTAGAGTTTTGTTTACTTTAAAAGTTGTAGTCTGATAAGATCCATTGCAATGCATCTCTTCAGATCTATAGTAACACGGGAAAAAGAAAAAATACTTGCATGTAATTCTGCTTCTTTGAAGATATCATCTCAAAGGATGATTCTCACTCTAGAGTCTCAATCTGCCAGTACAAGACAGGACCTGCTTGGGTTGCACTGGAGGCAAGACTCATGAGTGAAAATCCTGTGATGATGGTATCTTTAAAGAATAATTTTTTAATACAAAATATAGCTTAGTTGCCAAACAGTATGTAATCTTTCACTTTTTATTACTGATATTCTAAAGCCATACAGTATGAATAATGGATCATCAAAGAAGTGTTAGGATATTCCTTCATCCATGTAAAGTTTATTCTGTACTTTATGTATTTCAGAGTAAGAAATGCAATCATGTAATTTCAAATAACCAATATATTAGCAAAATATCAAATTTCCAAATAAAAATCATGGGTTTGAAATTGAACCCTATTCTCCTGGAGTAATGTGATGGAGTTCATTTGGCCTTTAAGGCTCCATCCTGGGGGCCTTGTGGTACTACCTCACTGTGCCCAAAGAAGCAACGGGTTGAGAGGAAAAGAGCAATGAAGATGGGTCCTCCAGATTTGCTTAGAGAGGACTCTTCAGAGCAGCCATTTTGAAAACCACAAGAGACCTGGTCCTCAAAGGGCCAGAAGAGCTAGAAACACTTAATCAGGGTCCTGCTGGACCATAAAAAAAGGAGCTGCCTGGCCGTAGCAGTTCAGTTTCTGTCTGGGACCAGAGGAGTGAAGGAGGGTTCTCCTCTCGAGCCAAAGGAGCCAACTATTAGACAGATTTATAGCAGGCTGAACTTACATAGCTGGGATTGTAGAGAGAGAAGAAACAGAAGGCACTGGCCCTGAGAGAGGGCTGGAGTTAAAAGGGCCCGGTATGAAGAAGCCCAGGGAAATATCAGCGAAGGATTCAAGTAAGCAGAACGTGGACTGCTGTGTATAGGATCCCTGGCTTGGAACCTGAAGTAGTGGGTGGGCCTTGATTCTCCTATCAGCCATGGGTAAAGTGTCATAAACGCCAAGAAGGGGAGAGGGCTTATATGGGAGCCCGAACAAAAGGCTGAATTTAAAAGGCCTAGAACTGAGGTTTAAGACCGTCACAAGGCAAACAGACTAATACCCCAGAAGGGGTTCATTTGGACTTTGTGATTTAGCTGGCAGCCCCCAGGGTGGGACCAGGGCCAAGAAAAGAACTGTGATACAGCACCCAGCCACTCAAGAGGTGAGTGCCCATTTATAGGTAACTTGTCCGTTTGCCACGAGGGCCTGTTAGTTGGAAATTCTAAATTGGAGGCTGGTGGAAGTAAATATCATTCTCACCATAAGGTCTAAACTCTTGGCTTCCTTATCCGCAAAGGCAGCTCTTGCATATTGTTGTCTCGACTTTTCCGTGGCTGGTTGGATGACTAGGGAGTTTGGTACAGGATTGGAGAACAAGAACTCTGCTCCCTTAGCTGGGGCAAAATACCGCTTTTCTGCCTTCTTAGGGGTAGAAGCAAAGGTTGCTGGTGTATTCCACACAGTTCTTGCAGGTTCCAGTATGGCCTCGTTGACTGGGAGTGCTGTTTGGCTAGATCCCGTAGGTGGTAGAATGTACACAAGCTTGTGTTGAGAGTCCTGGACCTCATCTAAAGGGATTTGGAGCTCTTCTGCTACTCTCTGAAGCAGCTCTTGAAACGGTCTGTGGTCATCTGAAGGAGATGGCGAGGCAGGAACAAATGCCCCATTGGGGGAGAAAGGAGAAATATTTGCTGGTATTGGTGGTACCAAGGATCCAGTTCATCTTTTTCCTCTTCTGTAAGCTCAGGAGGTTCTGATTGGCCTCTTGGAGGTGGAAAGACTACCTATTGGATCGCATGGATTCTGAATGCCATTCATACAGGTCCCATAGTCCCAGTAAGGCGAATTTGAGGGCTCAAATGTAAGTTGTGATTCCCAAGACATTGTTTCTTAGGATGAGGTTGCCACTTGGATGGATGAGACTGGTAGTAGAAGATGCTCAATCCCCTTTCTGGGCTGAACTCCCTGCTTCTCCACGTGGGCACCAATGATACTGCCAAGAATGACCTTGAGCGGATCACTGCAGACTACGTGGCTCTGGGAAGAAGGATAAAGGAGTTTGAGGCGCAAGTGGTGTTCTCGTCCATCCTCCCTGTGCAAGGAAAAGGCCTGGGTAGAGACCGTTGAATTGTGGAAGTCAATGAATGGCTACGCAGGTGGTGTCGGAGAGAAGGCTTTGGATTCTTCGACCATGGGATGGTGTTCCAAGAAGGAGCAGTACTAGGTAGAGACGGGCTCCACCTAACAAAGAGAGGGAAGAGCATCTTCGCAGGCAGGCTGGCTAACCTAGTGAGGAGAGCTTTAAACTAGGTTCACCGGGGGAAGGAGACCAAAGCCCTGAGGTAAGTGGGGAAATGGGATACCAGGAGGAAGCACGAGCAGGAAAGGGCAAGAGGGGAGGACTCCTGTCTCATACTGAGAAAGCAGGACAATCAGCGAGTTATCTTAAGTGCCTATACACAAATGCAAGAAGCCTGGGAAACAAGCAGGGAGAACTGGAAGTCCTGGCACAGTCAAGGAACTATGATGTGATTGGAATAACAGAGACTTGGTGGGATAACTCACATGACTGGAGTACTGTCATGGATGGATTTAAACTGATCAGGAAGGACAGGCAGGACAGAAAAGGTGGGGGAGTTGCATTGTATGTAAGAGAGGAGTATGACTGCTCAGAGCTCCGGTATGAAACTGCAGAAAAACCTGAGAGTCTCTGGATTAAGTTTAAAAGCATGAGCAACAAGGGTGATGTCGTGGTGGGAGTCTGCTATAGACCACCAGACCAGGGGGATGAGGTGGACGAGGCTTTCTTCCAGCAACTAGCAGAAGTTACTAGATTGCAGGCCCTGGTTCTCATGGGAGACTTCAATCACCCTGATATCTGCTGGGAGAGCAATACAGCGGTGCACAGACAATCCAGGAAGTTTTTGGAAAGTGTAGGGAACAATTTGCTGGTGCAAGTGCTGGAGGAACCAACTAGGGGCAGAGCTCTTCTTGACCTGCTGCTCACAAACCGAGAAGAATAAGTAGGGGAAGCAAAAGTGGATGGGAACCTGGGCAGCAGTGACCATGAGATGGTCGAGTTCAGGATCCTGACACAAGGAAGAAAGGAGAGCAGCAGAATACGGACCCTGGACTTCAGAAAAGCAGACTTTGACTCCCTCAGGGAACTGATGGGCAGGATCCCCTGGGAGAATAACATGAGGGGGAAAGGAGTCCAGGAGAGCTGACTGTATTTTAAAGAATCCTTATTGAGGTTGCAGGAAAAAAACATCCCGATGTGTAGAAAGAATAGTAAATATGGCAGGAGACCAGCTTGGCTTAACAGTGAAATCCTTGCTGATCTTAAACGCAAAAAAGAAGCTTACAAGAAGTGCAAGATTGGACAAATGACCAGGGAGGAGTATAAAAATATTGCTCAGGCATGCAGGAGTGAAATCAGGAAGGCCAAATCACACTTGGAGTTGCAGCTAGCAAGAGATGTTAAGAGTAACAAGAAGGGTTTCTTCAAGTATGTTAGCAACAAGAAGAAAGTCAAGGAAAATTTGGGCCCCTTACTGAATGAGGAAGGCAACCTAGTGACAGAGGATGTGGAAAAAGCTAATGTTCTCAATGCTTTTTTTGCCTCTGTCTTCACAAACAAGGTCAGCTCCCAGACAGCTGCACTGGGCAGCACAGCATGGGGAGGAGGTGACCAGCCCTCTGTGGAGAAAGAAGTGGTTCGGGACTAGTTAGAAAATCTGGACGAGCACAAGTCCATGGGGCCGGATGTGCTGCATCCGAGGGTGCTAAAGGAGTTGGCGGATGTGATTGCAGAGCCATTGGCCATTATCTTTGAAAACTCATGGCGATCGCGGGAGGTCCCGGATGACTGGAAAAAGGCTAATGTAGTGCCCATCTTTAAAAAAGGGAAGGAGGAGGATCCGGGGAACTACAGGACAGTCAGTCTCACCTCAGTCCCTGGAAAAACCATGGAGCAGGTCCTCAAGGAATCAATTCTGAAGCACTTAGAGGAGAGGAAAGTGATCAGGAACAGTCAGCTTGGATTCACCAAGGGCAAGTCATGCCTGACTAACCTAATTGCCTTCTATGAGGAGATAACTGGCTCTGTGGATGAGGGGAAAGCAGTGGATGTGTTATTACGTGACTTTAGCAAAGCTTTTGATACGGTCTCCCACAGTATTCTTGCCAGCAAGTTAAAGAAGTATGGGCTGGATGAATGGACTATAAGGTGGATAGAAAGCTGCCTAGATCGTCGGGCTCAACGGGTAGTGATCAACGGCTCCATGTCTAGTTGGCAGCCGGTTTCAAGCGGAGTGCCCCAAGGGTCGGTCCTGGGGCTGGTTTTGTTCAATATCTTCATTAATGATCTGGAGGATGGTGTGGACTGCACTCTCAGCAAGTTTGCAGATGACACTAAACTGGGAGGAGTGGTAGATACGCTGGAGGGTAGGGATAGGATACAGAGGGACCTAGACAAATTAGAGGATTGGGCCAAAAGAAACCTGATGAGGTTCAACAAGGACAAGTGCAGAGTCCTGCACTTAGGACAGAAGAATCCCATTCACTGTTACAGACTAGGGACCGAATGGCTAGGAAGCAGTTCTGCAGAAAAGGACCTAGGGGTTACAGTGGACGAGAAGCTGGATATGAGTCAACAGTGTGCCCTTGTTGACAAGAAGGCTAACGGCATTTTGGGCTGTATAAGTAGGGGCATTGCCAGCAGATCGAGGGACGTGATCATTCCCCTCTATTCGACATTGGTGAGGCCTCATCTGGAGTACTGTGTCCAGTTTTGGGCCCCACACTACAAGAAGGATGTGGAAAAACTAGAAAAAGTCCAGCGGAGGGCAACAAAAATGATTAGGGGGCTGGAGCACATGACTTATGAGGAGAGGCTGAGGGAACTGGGATTGTTTAGTCTGCAAAAGAGAAGAATGAGGGGGGATTTGATAGCCGCTTTCAACTACCTGAAAGGGGGTTCCAAAGAGGATGGATCTAGACTGTTCTCGGTGATACCTGATGACAGAACAAGGAGTAATGGTCTCAAGTTGCAGTGGGGGAGGTTTAGGTTGGATATTAGGAAAAACTTTTTCACTAGGAGGGTGGTGAAGCACTGAAATGGGTTACCTATGGAGGTGGTGGAATCTCCTTCCTTAGAGGTTTTTAAGGTCAGGCTTGACAAAGCCCTGGCTGGGATGATTTAGTTAGGAATTGGTCCTGCTTTGAGCAGGGGGTTGGACTAGATGACCTCCTGAGGTCCCTTCCAACCCTGATATTCTATGATTCTATGGTGGAGGGAAAGATGGTTCCATCAGTATGTCTGACTCTCCCGATGATGAGGTGGTCAGATCTGGTTCGATCGGTGGTGCTGTCAGTACCGATGTCGGGAAGCTGCAGCTAATGGATGGATTGGGAGATAGGCTTTTCCCTGGTGTTAGAATCTCCCTGTTGAAAATTGGTCCTAACAACGGGGGAGATTGCGGCTCCAGGAGGATGAAGATATCCCCTGGAGTGGTGTTTGATACTGGAGCCTTGGAAGGCTGCAGCTTGTTGCTTTGTGCCGCCAGAGTTGGTGTAAAGGGACTCTTAGTAATTGGTGGTTCCTTTTGGGGCTGGGAAGGTACTGCCTGCGAAGGAGCCTCTGACTATGTGATCACGGTTGGTCCTTCAGCTCCTGGTGTTTAGTTTTAGTTGGTACCATATTCAGTGTCAATGGTGATGCACGGAACAGTACTGAAGGAGCCTTGCTCCTATGCACCTTCTGATCACTTCCATGAAACTTAGGAGGACCTACTTCAATGTGTCCTGGGTGCAAGGCATTACCCAACTTGTATGGAGTAGGGAGCAATCCTTTCTCTGAAAAGATCTAGGAGGCGATCTATTTTTATGCTTATGAGAGTGCCCCTTATACTAGTGAGAATGCCCAGACAAAGGGTCCTACACTGTAGTCCTTCCCACTCCTGAGTCAGACACTGAGCTAGAACGTGTACTCATTGATGTTTCAGCTGATATGCAGGGGGCTCTCCCTGGCTTGGATTTGATTGGGACCTCATGGAGCGTTCCATTTCTGAAGCTGGAATTCTCATGCCTGCCACATTCGGTTGGGAAAGGAGTAGCAGATACTGCACTTAGCAGAAATATGAGCTTCTCTGAGGCAGTAGACTGGTAGCGCTGGCAGTTGTTCCTGATACATCAGGAGTGAGGGCACGAGATACAATTCTTAATGTCTGGAAGCCTGGGCATAATTAAGTCCTGCGCTGGGGGGATCAGAGGATTCCCCAGGTGAGGTTTTGAACTAACTACTATCTAAACTAATAAACTATTAACAATAGCAACTAACTTTATAAAACTCTGAAAAATAGTTACTGGAAAAAACGCTGAAGAGTATCAGTTCTAGACATTGGAGATTCTGACTCAGGCCATGAAAAGAACTGGAGAGGTGTCAGTCTGCACCGCCCCTTATAGCCTTGGCATGGCGCACGAGGAGAGCAGGGGTACAGGCATGGACCAAAGCACAATACTTACTACAATTCTCCGGTGTCAGGTGCATGGAGTGAGTGCATACCCACAGGGGAATATATATAGGAACCAGCACTCAAAGAAGTTGTTATAGCTACAGCAGCAGTGAGTCTGGATGATGAAGGATATGCTAATTTACATCTAGTTTAGTACCGTACCACACTAACCATTCTTAAACATCACATAAAAGATAATCTGCACCTGAAAGATATATTTTACATAAACTAATATATGTTGCAAACTACTTTCATTCATACTCAATTTGATATTTTTAACTATAAAAACATGCAGAACAGCCAGTGTAGTGTTTCAATATCAGACAGAAAGGCCCTTCCATACCAAAGAGTAGTAAACTATTAAAATTTTTGAAAGACTAGTTTTGAAGTCCTCTGAACAATTCTGTTTCTACACTGTGTTTTCTTCCAAGAACTAGTAATGATGAACTAAAACTTCTGATCATTTTCCATGTATTTATGCACAATCACAGAACAGATATTTTGAAATGGAACACTTCAGAAAATGACTTGTAATGTTTTGCCATAATTTACCTTATTGAAGTATATGCTCATGATTAACTCAAACAAACATGAGATATGAAATTCTCATTCAGTTCTCAAGAATTTCACCAAAGCTTCTGAACTAATAAGTCTTTAATGTAAAGCTGTTTGTCTGATGTCATTTGAGCAGTAGGAACACTCATAACATGAGCTAACTTCTCCTGTAAGGTATGCTGTGCTCTCTCAGCAGACTAATATTACTAAGTCTATATTTTACGTAAGAATCAATACAAAGGTAGATTTTGAAATCACTATGGACCTCTTACCTGTAAATTCATTCATTCTCATGTATATCCTTACATACCTAGAATTTACTTCTCACAGATCCTCTTACTCAAAATGAGTACAAGCAACTTTACATTTTAAAATAGTCTTTAAAAATACTGATATTACAGAAAAAAAAATGTATTCTCTCTTTCCACATCCAATACTTTCCACGTGTGCGCGCGCGCGCACACACACACACACACACTCATTGTATGGCCCTGATTCTGCACTAAGATCTGCACTGTGCCCACACAGAGTTCCATTAAGTTCAGTGGGACTACATACAGGCATAAAGGTCCTGTCATATAGATCAGATTGCAGGAGCCTTAGTGTATGGGTACACGTGCATATTATATTGTGTGTGTATATATCTCAAACATATATATATTTACTTGTGTTTATAGGTATAGTCTTCAATCCTATGGTGGGCTCTATATAGGCAAACCCCTGTGCTCTTGTGGAAGCTTGTTGAAGTCAATGGGGGTCCTCCCATCTGGAGTTCACTGTAAGGTTGGGGCCATAAACATTTATACACACAAATGTAAAGGGATATAGTGCACAAAAGAGAACTAGCTGTGTTGGCTCACTGCTGTTAGGAAAACTATTTATTTTTGCATTTACTCTTGGATACAAAATAAAAAACATAATACAAAATAAATAAAATTAAAACACTCAAGATTATTTAGATTCTTATTCCCTTTTAAATGTGAATGGTACACTGAGCCCTCATGTTGTTTGTCTACTGTTATTTCACCATGAAAGCCATAAAAGGTCATCAGATATTAGTCAGCATTACCAAATCACAACTGTGTACAGTGAACCAGTAGAGGGCAATAGAATTCTGCAGAAATGGTATGTAATCCTCCTAGGCAGAGATTTATTTATCGTATACATTTTCTGGCAGAAGAAATTAAGCAACTAAGTATGTATTTTCTTTTGTCCCATATTCTTGAAAAAACTGTACACTCTATTATACATTATTTTTGTATTGCAGTAATTCCCAGTAACACTCCCCCTCTCAGGATTGGGGGCTGTTCTACTTAGAGCCGTACAAGCACATAGGAAAACACACAGTCCCTGCCCTGAGGAACTTACCATAGGAGTGGTAGGCAGTGACTAAAGACCTTAATCACCAGATCCTAAAATTTCATTTTTGGTTTCCTATTTCCCCTTAAAACTTCTCAGTAACAGTTGCAATCCATTAACATATTACAGCTGGCATGACAGGTAATCCTGATTTAGCTTTAAACACCGTTCATCATTCCCTGCTGGGGGAGAGATTGATAAAGCCTAATAAAGAATGCTGCCTTCTCCTGGATACTGAGAGAATCACCTGCTGAAAGGAAGGCATTCCCAAAATGTGTTGCCAAATATAAGCCTGCACTGTGGCTCCACAAAATGGTATTTACGTCAGTCAGAAAACTGCTGATGCCAAATGTCATTTCCCTCCCTCCACCCCACGGAAAGAGAAATGAAATTATTACACTTCAGCTTTTACATATGTTGTCATATATTAACAACAATTACCTTCTGGCATGAAATCTGATAAGGCAAGCACAATGACTGAAAAATTATGGCCAATTTGGATTATAATAATAAAAATCACATGTAGCACCATAAATTTACAGAATACTTTAAAATCAGAGAGCAAGATACTACTCTGAGCAGGGAGATTGTCTTAATATTTATTTTTTGAGGTATCTAGCAGTACGAAACTACACAACATATTAAATAATGCATAATAATGAACCATATGATCCATTCCTTCCACAAAGAGCCTGATCCTGCAATGTGCTGACCACCTGAAATGCACTGAAGTCAATGAGCGATGAGGGTGCTCAGTACCTGAAATGAGCTGACATGAAGTTAGACAAGACAAACACAAACCAAGACACCGGACAAGAGTTCAGGCATGGGAGAGAATAGAGATTACGGATGACGAATATAAGGCCTGGTCTACACTAACCCCCCAATTCGAACTAAGGTACGCACCTTCAGCTACGTGAATAACGTAGCTGAAGTCGACGTACCTTAGTTCGAACTTACCGCAGTCCAGACGCGGCAGGCAAGCTCCCCCGTCGACTCCGCGTACTCCTCGCGCCGAGCAGGATTACCGGAGTCGACGGCGAGCACTTCTAGGTTCGATTTATCGCGTCCAGACAAGACGCGATAAATCGAACCCAGAAGTTTGATTGCCTGCCGCCGAACCAGCGCGTAAGTATAGACAAGCCCTCAGGTAAGAAGGATGGTTCGAAGAAGTGGGTAAGAAACACAGTGGTGCCTCTCCTTTACCTACAGCAAATTTATATGCTTGGTTACATTACAAAAGGTAAAGATGAAGCAAAATTAAAAAAAATCTAAATCCATAGCACAACTGGTCATGTGTCCAACTGAAAAGAAGATCTAAGTCCTCCAGTCAAACACATATTTCACTGACCTTAAGTTTTGGATCATTTGACCCCTCCTCTTGGTGAGTTCCTGAGATTTTGACACTGTTAATTTCAAAGAGTTTTTTTATCTTAGCCATTTGGTAACAAATGTCAAGATTTACAATGCCAACACTGATACCCCACAGTATTTGGGTGAATGCATGCACTATTAGTTTTCAGAAAATCCCAACTGCTTGCACATAGGGATTAAAAATACTTTCACTTTTCCTTAAGTAATGTGAATTCTGATCTTAATACTGATAATAGGGTGAAACCACAAAATATTTTAGGATAATTATCTCTAAAATTCCCCCTATTTTTGAAAGCACATTGAAATAAGGGAAATGAGATGTTATACTGCAAATGTTAAACTATTTATGGTCTGAATATTAAACCTAGATTTTGAGTAGTGATTGTTCAATAGGCCGGCAATGAAATTCAGATCCAAATCTCCATTTAGAAACACGCAAACTCTGCAAACTTCAGAGTGTTTTGTGTCCAGTTATTGGTTCAGGCTTGTCCCTAGAGCTGAGAAAAGAAATGTAAAGCCTGGTTAATATTGCATTTGGAATCCAAAGTGAGGAGTGCAAAAATTAGGTAATAATTCAGAAGAAAGTGTGGAAATAAGTGAATGAAAATAAATATTAGGCAATGTGACAGTAGGACTTTATATGAATAACTTGTTTTTTTGTTCTCTTTTGCTAACATCCTCTATCTTTGGTGGTGGAGTTCTCTTTGTACTCAACTTGTTAGGAGAGACTACTGAAATGAAGAAAAACTGGTGGCTTCACATAGGTAGTCTTCAAATAAAAGAAGAGCAGAATTGTAATGAGTTTATTTGCGTATTCTTTGGGATTGCCTCCTAAGACAGGAGATAGCCCATTAAGGGTGTTCTTTTGTATTAATTATTATTATTATTTCTGGTAGTTCCTAGGGAGCACTAAAAGCTTTCTGAACATGAGAAGGCATGGAGCCAGCCAGAGACGCCAGCCGGTAGAAGCAGAAACAACCAAAGCAGGGACTGCTGTACTGAGGTGAGGGGGTAAAATTGGGCCCCAGCCAGGGCCAACCCTGCCCTCAGCACCCTGCTGAACCCAGAATGTGGCCTTGGGGGGAGAAACTGCAGAGAGGAGTCAGTCATAGACACCAGCTGGTACGGGCAGAAGTAGCCATGGCAGGGACCCTCTGGACATTCAGGGAACTTTCTAGTTTTGACTGGACTTTCTCTGCCCTGTGCTGATTGGCTGTTTGCTCCAACCTTCTCCCACCACCAGTTTTTCAGTCATTCAAGCACTCTCCTCTGAGCTATGGAAGCCCTGTCTTCATCTTGCAGGTGAACAATAGGTGCACCCCAGTCCCCAAGTCCCTTTGAATCTCTCCCCTGTCATATCCAGCCCGACACTGGCTACTCACAGAAATCCCAGATCCTCTGCTCCCAAAGGAGTGGTACGCCCCAGTCTATTAGTTTGACCTTAAATCACGGCTCCTGTAAAAATCACACAGCACTTGGGAGCATTTATAATAATTAATAAAACAAAAGTAGGTTTACTTATGTAAGAATAGAGATTCTACTAGAAACAAGAAAGAGTGATGGAAACAAATGGTTACAATACAAAACAAAATTGTAAAATGCAAACCTGGGTCTACACTTATTAACAGTTACCTTTCCTGAATAACAAAGTAGGTCCCCTCTCCTCCCTTCCCCCCCCCCCAAGTTCAGTCTGTTGCAGAGCTGGCTGGCTTTCTGTAAACACCTTACATGTTACTCTTTATGAATAAATTTCCTGTAAGTCATGTGTTTGGTGTACAGGAGTCCTTTTGCCTAGGAGCCTCTGTGTCAGACTCTGCTTGTGTGTTATACCCTTTCCACCAGCCTCTGTCTATCTTGTCTATCTTGTTTATTTAGATTGTTAACTCTTCAGGGCATGGACCATCTACTACTCTAGATGTCAGAACAGTGCCAAGCACAATGGGGTTTCACTCCTAGTTGGCCCTCAGGCAATACGGTAATAAACATGATTAATAATAATAATGGTCCCTGTCTCAAAGAGATCATAATTTAAAAGAAGTGCTAAATCATGATAATCTGTGCTATGTTAAATCATGATAATCTGTGCCAACAGACTTTATGAGGCCCACCATAGTGGTGCTCTCCTCTTGCAGTCTTTAGTGAGTCAAAAGGAGGGGTTCTAGAACAATTTTTATAGTGGGGGTGCTGAGAGCCATTGAACCGGACTGTAAAACTTGTATATAATGGAAACCACTTCAATCCAGGAGGTGCTGCAGCACCCCCCGCAGCCCTAGTTCCAGTACCTATGATCCAAAGGAGCGGTGTGGAAATAGGAAGGAGTTATACCTAAGTCGAATAAGGAGGTAGTGGATAGTACAGTGTAGTGGAAGGGGAGAGGCTCTTATCCACATTGAAAACGTCAGGTGCTTAAAATTATATATCAAACTTTATACGTTTAAAGTTAAATGTGTATAAAAGACTCAGGCTTTCCTTAATATGCATTTTGGGACCCCTCAGCCGTTATTCTCCTAATTACTTCAGCCACCACTGAAATGCAGCTGCCTCTGGGGTTTTAGCAGCATGCCACAACACTACATAACAGTTTAGATCAGGAAATGAAGAATACCATACCCAATTTACTGGACATAATAAAGTATGCCTTAAAGTATGTATATACATGTTTGCAGAAAACTGCATGTTTGGAAAAAATTCTGGGGCGAGGGGAAGGAATATGCATGTAATTTAACAACCCTGCTTTGTCCTGGAATAAAAACAACATAAAGAGAGATTATTTTCCTGTAATCCAATGCCGTGGGAGTAAATGTGAGTTTTTCTATTTACCTAAACAAACAGTGGACTGGGTCCTTAATTACAGAACCAACCATTACTGAAAATCTTATCATTGCTTCCTATTCTATTATTTATTTTTCAACCAAGCACCTCCTTCCACAAGCCTCAGAGGGCTGGAACTGAAGAATGCAGGCTTTTCTCAGTGTCTCTCATGACTCTATCATTCTGGGAAATTATGCTACTTCTGAGAAAAGTTATTACCGTAATCCTTCTCCCTTTACGGGCAGAAGTTACTAAAATCCTCTCTTTTGTCTCTCCTTCTGAGGTGTGAAAATACGTAGGTTACATCTTTACTGGGTCTGGACTCCTTTCACTTTATAACACATAGCAATCAAAAATGCAAAACTGATGCTCTCCTGTAATGATGTTACCTGTGAATGACCAAACCCCTCTTTTAAACCCACATTGTTACTGTGATCTAATATAACACTAATCACCCAAGAATTATTTTAAAAGCAGAAGTGAGCTGCACAGCACCTGCAAATTAAATGGAAACGAAACTGACATGTCCTGCATACTACATTCAAACACAAAATGCTGCTGGTAAATAATATTAAGGGGCAGACTGTCTTTTTGCTATCTGTTGTCCCGCACACTGGGGTCTGAGTGGGGCTTGCAGGTACTACCACAAAAAACCTACTACTACTATTGAGCATCTGAGATTGGATTCCTAGTTTCATGCTCTAACCTTAGAACCACATCATCTTTCTGTACAAATAATTTGCAGGTTGAGTCCTTTTCCAAGTCAATTTTTATGGCCATGGTATAAGCCTTGAAATAAGGGGGGGAGGGGGGGAGTGGAAACACTGACAAAACTTCAACTATCACATTTTATTTTCTCCCATGCTGCCCCTCACTCTTGGGAGAGTTCTCCGTGAACATCTTCAAAGCTACCTCACAGTATCTTCCTTCAAAACCCTCCTTAAAACTCTCTTTTTTTTTTTGTGATGTCGAAAAAAAACTTGACAGCGGTAAGGCTTCAGCTGTGCTAAGACCACTACTTATGCTGACCAAGATTGTCTCATTGTTTCCTTGTACTCTCGCATCTGTCTGTATGCATCTGTTGTCATTATTTTTTTCCCATGATGCTTATAAAGAACTTGACATTGGTTAGGCCCTCAGTGTGCTGAGACCACAACCCAGCATGCTGACCAATGCTGTCTCATTGTTGCCTTGTACTTTTTTGTCTGTACCCATCTGTTGTCTCTTTTCTGATACTTAGACAGTAAGTTTTTTGGGGCACGGACAGTCTATTTGTTCTGTGTTTGTACAGTGCCTAGCACAGTGGGGTCCTACTGCATGAGTAGGGCTCCTAAGCATTGTAGTAATACAAATAAACAATAATAATATGTATATTTGAGAATATAGGTAAATTACTTAATCATTTTTTCTGTGCCAATTTCAACATGTTTAAAATGGGTAAAATCTCTAAATGGAAAACTATTACCTGAGACCCTATATACATACACAAAACATTTTTAATTAGGGCATTTAAAAAACCACTGATTTTCCAAAATATTGGGATTATGATGTGAATAAACATTTCTCATATTGTTGAGCTTGTGGTTAGTACTCTTAGGACTGACCTCAGTCTTAAGGATAAACAAATACCCAAGAGATTTTTTTTCCTGTAAAGACCGAATATCCTCTGAAAGGATAACAAATTAAGAGCAACATTCAGCAGATATATTATGTCATTTTATCGCCTCTGCCCAAAACTACAAAAGATCTCTCTCCTTCCAAACTAGATTGATAGTCTATATTAAGATGCAGCTGAAACATAACAGTTTTTTCTAACATGAAGCAGCATCAGGTTTTGATAAACTAGACAGGGAAAGAACAGCAAAATCCAATAATGGAAATGCTAGTAGAAACCTTTGTAGTATTTTGCTAATACAGTGCTTATTTAATGGAAACACTTAAGCTGTAAATAATATTACTGTATACAGTAACTCCTCACTTAATGTTGTAGTTATGTTCCTGAAAAATGCGACTTTAAGCGAAACGATGTTAAGTGAATCCAATTTCCCCATAAGAATTAATGTAAATGAGGGGATTAGGTTCCAGGGAATTTTTTTTCCACCACACACACACACACACACACACACACACACTATAAGTTTTAAACAAACAATTTAATACTGGTACACAGTGATGACGATTGTGAAGCTTGGTTGAGTTGGAGGAGTCAGAGGGTGGGATATTTTCCAGGGAATGCCTTACTGCTAAATGATGAACTAGCACTCGGCTGAGCCCTCCAGGGTTAACTCTCTCAGTCTACAAGGCAGCAGGAATGGAGGGAGGGGAGAGAGCATCGCAGACAGAGACAGAGACACACACTGTGTGTGAGAGAGAGAGAGAGATGCGCATTGCCCCTTTAAGTACACTGCCTTGTTAATTAGATCAGCTTGCTGAGACCGCAGCTGTTGCTGCCAGCAAGCTCCCTCTCTCCTGAGCCCTGTCGTATGTCCCCCCTGCTCTATGGAAGATGGGGTAAGCGGGGTGCAGGAGCAGGGGGGAGGGAGACACCCTGACATTAGGCCCCCTCCTCCTCCCCTCCCTCCCGCACAGCAAGCAGGAGTCTCGGGGAGCAGCTCCAAGGCAGAGGGCAGGAGCAGCACATGGCAGTGGGGGGAGGGACAGCTGCAATTGCTAGCCTGCTGGGCAGCTGCTGCACAGGGAACTTACGGGAGTGGGGAGCTGATAGGGGAGCTGCCGGTCCACACTGGTTCCAAGCCCCCACCAGCTAGCTGCAACAGGCTGCTCTTCCTGCAAGCAGTGGACAAAGCAGGCGGCTGCCAAACGATGTTAGAAGGAAGCATTGCACAACTTTAAATGAGCATGTTCCCTAATTGATCAGCAACGTAACAATGAAACAACGTTAACCAGGACAACTTTAAGTGAGGAGTTACTGTATTTTAATAGAGTATAAAGCCAAGAATTTATATAACAAATAGGTAGCATTAAAAGTTTGTCAACTTTTCAGGCCTACATAAATTCCTATCTTCGGTTCAGATTTTTTATATCCCACCCATTATGTGATTTGAGCACCTCTTGTTGCTGTTTTTCATTTTGTTGACACTAAAAGTGTCCAGCATTGCAGAAATTGAGAATGGGAAAACACTGGTACAAATGCCATAAAATGCAATATTATAATACCATGTAATTCATACAAATATCTCTGTGGAACAAGATGGGTTCAGAACTGGCAGGATGAAGATATAAAATCTTGGAGTAAACAAAGATGCCGCAAAGATGACAAAACAATTTTTAATAGACGTCTTTCATGATAGGGATGATGTGAACTTATGAAAGTGAGTAGGTATGCTGCAGTACTTTGAGCATAATAGAGTTTGGATGTAAGTGATTTTGGTGGTCACAGAAGAGGGAGTTGCAATAATCAAAGCCTACACTGGCAAATGCAAGAATAAATAAATTACCTAAGTGTCAAATCTGAACTATAATGGAGAGGAGATTGTAGGTGGACTTGCAGAGTACAGTATAATGAGGTATAAAACTCAACAGAAAATTGAAGATGACTCCAAGCAAAAGGATATTAGATGAGAAAGTGGATGATTAGATGGAGAGACACAATCACATATCAGATTGCTTACATAGAATAATGGACATCTTGGTTACATTCAAATAAAGAAAGACAAATATAGATGCTGATATGCTGATGTTGATAGGGAGGGCTGAAAAGAGAGGCTGAACATGATAGATGCACAGCGAATGCCTACTCAAGCCTCTTGCGGGCGGCTAGTGCACTTATTCCTGTTGCCTTAAGTTCCTGTTCCTATAGAGTGAATGCTGAAATTAAATTGTGAAATAATATACTAGTTTTGATTTTCCAAACTTACTGTACTGGTAATTAATTCTATATAACTTGCTGGAGTCATAAAAATTCTACAAATAAAGATGACTACAAACTATTCTGCATTTCATATTAATGGACAATGTGTTAGTTCCAAATCCTTCAGTCTTTTCTCAAGACTGAAAACTCCCACCGACTCCAGCTGACGTTAACTGAAGTCACTTTGACTTTTGCCTGAATAAGTCTTGAGTAAGACTACAGGATGTCTCTAGTTTCTCAGTTAACCCTCTACCTATCACCAGAGTATTCTAACATTCACATCCATTAGAAATTTAGCCTTTACTTTCCACAACAGGCCTTCATGCTTTTCAAATAGCAATTGATACAGATGAATAATTCATCTTTTATTTAATAGATTCTGTAAGAAAAAGATAACATACCAAATGATTACATTCTGGTTCCTTGAGTGACTTGGAACTAGGTACCTCTTTGAGAAAGTGTCTAAGATGACAATATAGATGTATGTTTAGAATGTGATATAGGGCCCTGGCTGTCCTGAACGTTACAATTTTTGATCTTCTTAGAGGTCCTATATTGTTATAACAAAAAGCTCCTCCCCCACAGCTAAAAGGCTTCTGAATTTAACTGGTTATTTATTAAGGTCCATAAAGGAGATAAACTTTGTAAATTCTTTCAGGTTGTAAGGATTTCATGCCAAAGGAAAAGTATATTCCTGTTCTTGTTTGGTCTAACAGATCCTATGCTTTAAAAGAATATGGTCTCTCCACTTTGAAAAACCAAAACCAAAACAGTATTACTAATCTGTTATGTAACTATTGTTCTGTGAGATGTGTTGAACATGTCCACTCCATGTCCCAGGCCCTCCTCAGTTACTTCTTACCAAACATATTCCAATATAAAGGGATAGGGGCGTGGTTTGTGGAATAAACATGTGCAACACATCTAGAACAAGAGTTACAGAACAGGTTAAAAAAAATGTTTTCTTCACGTGATTGCACAACCATTTCACTGCAGGTGACTCACAAGCAGTTCAATCCGGAGGTGGATTTTGGAGTCTACCTGAAAAATGAATGAAATACTGCTCATCCGAACTTGCATTATCTTTGGAATGTTGAACTATAGCATAGTGAGTTGTAAAGGTATGTACCAATGACCAAGTTGCAGCTCTACAAATGTCTATTATAGGTACGTGAATCATAAGAGCTGTGGAATCTGATTGAGAACTTGTAGCATATGCTACCACACTGCTTGGAGCGGGGACATTGACAATGTCATAGCACAGACATATGCAGGATGAAATCCAGAACAAAGTTCTGTCATCAAGACTGGAAGGCCTTTCATCCTGTCTGCAAATGACACAAACACTTGGTCTGGGTACTGGTGCCAGAGTTGATGATCCATTGTGTGATGAGATTGGTACTGAATACTCTATCTTGCCAGCAGACCCCCTTCTCTGATCTCCTCAGGGTATACAAGTGTATATGGTACCAGAAACCTCAATCATCTTGTGGAGCTAAGTCTCAGCTCCTTGGACTGTTCCGGTCTCTTGTGTTTCTTCGTTGGCCTCAGGGGATCAGTGCTGATGTTCCCAGGCAGTGACTGGAGGGGCACTTCTCAGTGATGCTGAAGCACTCGTGTGCTCCTTGAACAGGAAGGCTCAGAAGGCAGATGCATGGAAACCTCCATAAGGATGTAGCACACTCTTGCCTCTCTTTCTTTGTTTGGGCTTAAAGTATCTATAATGTGACCCCCATTGAAGCAGCTTAGGCAGGTGGAATGAGGTTGACTTACTGGCATAGGTCTTTTGCAGCCATCACAAGGCTTAAATCCTCAAGACCGAGGCATATCCAGGTTCTGAGTGTCAACACCCCACAACAAGAAGGAACCAATGCTCCAACAAAATAACGAAGAACAATAACAAATAAAACACATACTAATCTAAACAATTAACATCTAACAAGAACCAACTATTCACAGAACAATAGGATAAATTCCCCACAAGGGGAGAAAATGTGCAGAAGCACACGAACATGCTCCGACTACCAATCATGGGCAGTAAAAGGAAACTGCGGGGTGGGTGAGGTGGCTCTGCCCTTCATCCCATCATGCAGCAGCACAAGACAGCAGAGGGTGCAAATACTGCCCCAATGGGTACTGCTGAGGGAAAAATCTCTGACTCTCGTGTACTTGAAGTGGAATAGACAGGTGCAATGACTCGAAGAACAACCATCATAATGATTTATCTGGTGTCTCAGAATGCGTACTCTTTGTCCCATATTTAATAATTTATCACTACCCTTTTCTTCCTTCCATCTCTCGTTTTACTTCTCACATCATGATTGATTTTGATAGAGAGATGTTTCTTTAAAATGTTTTCATTGAACTTTAATAGACTATCCCTCTTGACCCAATAATGAACCACCAGTAAATCCCTTCCTCAAATACTCTGGAAAAAAGGGCCCATGTTCTATAAAAGGTACCACACGTGCCAACTGAATACTTTTTTTGTACATTTTAACAAGATTGTATCAGTGAAACAGGAACTCTGTTTTACCCAATTCCATTACCAAAATGTTTTCTTTCAACTAAAGTAAGCAACATTATGACAAAATGCCTTGCCTGGGGACTCAATATAAAAATAAGGGTGGGTGGATGTGGATGTACAAACAATGGTTCCAACTAAGAATTAACCTGCTAATCCCAGTGTCCATTTTTGCAAAATATTTTTCCAATGTTTCACTATGAGATTTAGATTCAAAATTGTCATCAGTATCCAATTTAAACTTTATTGGAGACTGGATGGCTCAGAAGTGGGGAAAAAAACCAACAAAACTTAGTGATACATTTGGATGAATCTATTACAAGTAAACTTGTAGCTCTCTTGGCCAAGCGAACAATTGTTCAGGAGTGACACAAAATCCTGAACCACAAATGAGGTCAATTGCATAATTTAGTCATGTATTGCAATCTATGAAGTAATTAGTCACTGAAGGATCTAAATGTGTTACCTTAAATGGTATATGTTGATTTTTATGTAACATAGCCAAGCCATGAGATAGCTTACTACATATCTTGTTTGCCAAAACAAGATAATCACTGACAAGTGCTTTAAATCAAGCCATTAAAAACGTTAACTGATTCAGAATTCTAGATGATACACTTGGGATACTGAATAGCAAGATCATCCTAGTCATCAAAATTTACAAGAATACTCATTACAATGGAAAACTTAAAGCCCTAAATTTTCTATACAAAACAGATAAATTTGGCTTTCTAAAGGGGAATGTTTTTCATTATGTTATTTTCTTTAATCATTTACGGGTGAATTAATATTCACTATTATGAATGCTGAATAATAAACTTGAAAATTAGGTCAATAATCTGTCATGTAATGTAATTTTCCATACACAGATGGAGCTATACATGCTACTGCATATAATTCAAGATTAAATTATTTGAACTCAGAAGTCAAGCCTACGTGAAATTCAAGCTTCTATTCAAAAATTCAATACATCTATTTCTTGGAAACTAGAAAATTCTTACTGAATTTTCATTGACAGAATGTAGCATCAAAATGCCCCCCCATCCCCATCTCAGCAGGGGTAAGGGGTTGAAGGAGTAGGACGACTGTTTGATCAGACTGCCAGGTGACAGACAAACCCTAAGGTGCTGAGAAAAATAGCCAAAGACAACATAGTATTTGTCATGGAACTTCTTACAGTACTTATGTTCCTAACTCATAGGAACATACAAAAAGGAAAAGTATAACATAAATGAGTTAATTACATTATTAATCAATTGGGACCTTATTCCTCTCGACTTCTATGGTAGTTGCTTTGAGCTCTTTTATGTTTGTAAAGAACTTTGAAGATATAAGGTACCACAAAATGTTAAGGATTATTATGAAAAAAGGTAAAGGAAAATGTCCCATATACTGTAGCATTCTTCATGGAAGTCAGTTAAGTGAAATAGTTCTTTGTATATCAACAAACATCTACCAGGAGAACACTACACTTTTTGTTTTATACAACTCTATATTAGAAAACAAATAAAGAACAAACAACAGAGGACATCTGCAAACCTTGGACAATATATTTTTATCTTCAGGCATAAATAAGTTTTATTTATTTATATTGTTTAAAATTTAAACAAAATTCCGTAAGTATTACTAATGGTAAGCTAAAACCTTTTCTGACCCAGAGGCAAAAGATTTGTTTGCTTACGTGACATTACAGTACACAGTGAAGAGGACTGCTGTCACAGATAAGTCACATTCTGTTAATAACTTACGGTCTAGTTAAATGCTTTTAAAAAAGTGCTGTGATTTTTTGTAGAAAAATGTTAAAGCATTTTTCCAGCTCGCAAATATGTACTGACTTCTTGTCTATGAATTGAATGCTATCACGTTTCACAATAGCTTAGTCTTTGGGCATTAACTAGTGAAATTTTGGAATTTTACTGGACATCCCAAAAGCCAAAGCCACAGCATGTTTGCAAGTTGAAATTATCTGTCTTGTTATTTTAATTAAATACATGTAGTAACCCCCTAGAGTAAACTTCTCATAGTAAGAGACATTAGGAGATTGAAAAGACCTATTAGATCACCCTGTTCACCCGATGCCAGGGCAAATTTGTTCCCTACAATAAATTTTTAATGCTTTTTTCAGTAGACTGTTAAATGTCTCAAAGAATGGAACTTTTACCACTTCACTGGAAAACCATCCTATAGTCTAACAAACCACACCATTACGTAAGTTTTGCGTGTTGTTCAGCTTAATTTTTCCTCTTCTTGATTGCATTTATGATTCCAACACCTCTTTATGCCTATTTGGACTATCCTAAATAATGCTTCTTCTGCTGCAATATTTATATACTTTAAATACTTGTAGCTTTCAGGGCCGGCTCCAGGGTTTTGGCCGCCCCAAGCAGCCAAAAAAAAAAAAAAGCCGCGATCGCAATTGCGATCGCGATCTGTGGCGGCAATTCGGCGGGAGGTCCTTTGCTCCCAGCGGGAGTGAGGGACCGTCCGCCGAATTGCCGCCGAATACCTGGACGTGCCGCCCCTCTCCGCAGCGGCCGCCCCAAGCACCTGCTTGCCAGGCTGGTGCCTGGAGCCAGCCCTGGTAGCTTTACAGCATTCATACATATACAGTAAAGATGCCTGGAAAGTAAACAGAACAGTTCCACTGAGGAGTTGTCATCACTTCTGCTTTATGAACTAAACAAAGAGATAGCAAAGTAAACTTCTGGCACACTTCCAACTAAATGCCTCTCCTGTAATAAGTTTAGCTCATCAGGTAATTCAAATGGATGCGCATTATGAATCCTAATATTTCCTATGCACAGTACTTAAGATGTGGAATTGAGATGTTGGATTACTCCTTTTTACTATTTGATCTGAAGGAACAGGAAATGATGTTAATGATAAGATTATAATAGTTAAAGATAGAAAATTCCATACCACTGCAATTTCAGGATATACTGGTATTATGGTCTCCAGATCCAGGGATAAATCAGATATTAAACTGGTACATTTGAGTTTTAGTTATAAGACTGAGAAGATATTTAGCAGTTTTGTAAATTTCATGTTTTTGAATTAAATTTTACAGCATCTCTAGATTTATTGTAGGGATTGTCTCACTGGTAGTTCTTTTGGGATCCAGCCCCTTTGTGAACTAGTAAAAATTGCACATGAGACACAAAAGGGTACCTCTGGAACATGGCATAAAGTACAACAGATACCCTTAATAAATCTAAGATTCCTGTTTACTCCTGGCCTCAGATTCTTCAACTATCATTAAGATTGTGCTGCTTGGATGGACAATTTCAAAGTGTATTTAAAATACTTATTACATTTTATACTGAGGAGTGATAACAAAACATTATTAAAAGAAGTAAATAATTACATGCACTACTATAACTTCATTTATGGAAAATGTAAAATAGTCATAGTTCTTAACGGTAAACAGTGAACGTTCAGTTCAGGGTATGGATTTTCAGCAAAATGTGTGCAACAGAATTAGAATGCCAATGGCCTCTATACTGGTTTTTCCTGAAGAGAAATAAGATAATGAGAAAAAAAATCTATCCTATAAGAATCGTTAATAACAGTGATAAGCAATATAGCAAGAAAAGCCATGACATATATTTGGTTCTAGTAACAAATCTAGTGTGTGTGTGCCAGGATACATTTTAATAAAAAAAAAATCCCCTAAACAATTTTCCCTAGCTTAGTTTGAATTTTGTATGTCCCTTTGTGCCGATCACAGATAGCAACATGTCTAGTGAGAATCTGGAAGGCTTTTATTCTTCTAGCTAGGGCCACTATAAAGGGAAGCCCAGATGAAGAGAGGAGAGAATTTTTCAGCCTACCATCCAATAAGCTATGAGGTCCTTGACAGTAAAACTCAGGTGAGGAAATAGGATGAGCAGCAGTATTTGTGAGGCAAACCTGCAGCCAAACCAGGACTGCTTGCTCACCTGCCCCTCCAACAGAGCTGTGGGGAGTCACCACTCAAGCACGCAGCAATACCTCACAGCTGCACTAATTTACTCTTCCTACAGAGCCTGTAATGACAGCCGTTAGGCATGCAGAAGCAGCCTATCTTGTCGTACAGCGTGAGTCAGATGACCCCCACTCCTAGGTATTTCCCAAACTCTGCCTGTCAAGGTTCCCCCCCACTCTGAACTCTGGGGTACAGATGTGGGGACCCTCATGAAAGACCCCCTAAGCTTATATTCTACCAGCTTAGGTTAAAACTTCCCCAAGGAACAAATTCCTTTCCTTGTCCTTGGACTGGTATTGCTGCCACCACCAAGTGATTTACACAAAATTTTCAGGGAAGGGTCACTTGGAATCCCTATCCCCTCCGAATTATCCCTCCAAGCCCCTTCGCCCCCTTTAATGGGGAGGCTTGAGAATAATATACCAACCAATTGCCATAGCAATGTGAGCACAGACCAGACCCTTTGTCTTCAGGACACTGAAATCAATCAGGTTCTTAAAAAAAAAGAACTTTATTTAAAAGAAAAAAAGTAAAAGAATCACACCTGCAAAATCAGGATGGAAGGTAACTTTACAGGGTAATAAAAGATTTAAAACACAGAGGATTCCCCTCTGGGCTCAGCTTTACAGTCACAAAAACTGGAGTAAAACTACCTCTGTAGCATAGGAAAAATGTACACAAGCCAAAACACATTTTCTTGCCCTACTTACAATTTTTGTGGTTTTAGATTAGGGTTACCATACGTCCGGATTTCCCCGGACATGTCCGGCTTTTTGGTACTCAAATCCCCGTCCGGGGGGAATTGCCAAAAAGCCGGACATGTCCGGGGAAATAGGGAGGCACCATAAGCCAGGGTCCGCCTGGCCCCAGCACGACCCGCCGGGTCCGCAGCGCAGCCCAGCCACCCAGCTACATTGTAGGGAGCTCGGGCGGGGGAAGGGGGGGCGCAGCCGCAGAAGGCGGCAAAGGGGCCACTGCTGCCCCCGGAGGCCGGGCGGACCGCGCGCCCCAGCCGAGCCCGCAGGACCACGGGGAGGCCGGGCCCAGCCAACGGCTCGGGCTTCCCTCACAGGCGGGACTCCCCGGCCACTGGGGGACCCTTCCTGCGGCCCCATCACCCCGCACGGCAGGAAGGAGGCTGCGGCGCGGGGCAGGGAGTGCGGCGTGTGCCGGGGCTGCAGGGACCCGCGCTGCCCCGGTCGCCGCTGAGCATCCGAAGCCCCCGCCAGGCAGAGGCTGCCGGGGGAGCAGGGCAGGCAGGGGGGTGCAGAGGCTGCAGGGGCGGGGGGGTGCAGGGTGAGTGGGGAGCAGGGGGCACAGAGGCTGCAGGGGCGGGAGGTGCAGGGGCTGCAGGGCGAGGAGGAGGAGGAGCAGGGCAGGCAGGTGCAGGGGGGCGCAGGGGCAGGGCAGGCGGTGAGGTGCAGAGGCTGCAGGCGAGGAGGAGCAGGGCAGGCGGGGGCATAGAGGCTGCAGGGGCAGGGGGGCGCAGGGGCAGGGCAGGTGGGGGGCGCAGAGGCTGCAGGGGCGGGGGGGGTGCAGGGGATGCAGGGCCAGTGGGGAGCAGGGGGCACAGAGGCTGCAGGAGCGGGTGGGGGTGCAGGGGCTGCAGGGTGAGTGGGGAGCAGGGAAGCACTTAGCAACCCCCAACCAAGATCAGAGCAGGAGGGAGGAGGGGGAATGTGGGGTGCTCAGAGGAGGGGGCAGAGTTGGGGCAGGGACTTTGGGGAAAGGGTTGGAATGGGGATGGGGAATGGGTGGAGTTGGGCGGGGCCGGGGGCGGAGTTGGGGCGGGGCTGGGGGCAGGACCGGGCCCCGTGGAGTGTCTTCTTTTTTAAATGTTTGAATATGGTAACCCTATTTTAGATGGATTATTCCAGGTATATTTTTAGATGTTGTATCTGCTTGGCTTCTCCCTCCGTCGGGAGAGGGAACAACAAAAGAGAACAAACAAACAAATCCTTCCCCCCACCACCCCAGATTTGAAAGTATCTTCTTTCCTCATTGGTCCTTCTGGTCAAGTGCCAACTAGGTTATTTGAACTGTTTAACCCCTTACAGGTAAGGCAATTCAGTACAGCTGCCAAGGAGGGATTCTATGCTACTGCATACATAAAAGTTGCTACCCTTCTCTCTATATTTATGACACCACCAGAGCTGCAGATCAGTTTGTACAACACCACTATACCGCCAGGAACTCTCCTGCAGCCTCGCAGTGCATCAGACGCTTGAGACGCCAAGCCTGCTCTTGATCCTGTTCCTCTTTATTCCCCAGCCTTGCCTGAGCTCATTCCAGTCTTGTCCTTGCCCTACTCTGACCTTGCTCCAGCCCTGTTACTGACCTGCTTGCAGCCTTGCCTCTGCTTTCTGATCCTCCTTGGATGCTGACTATCCAGCATTGACTTTTGGCCTGTACGTGGACCCCGGCTACAGTACTGACTTGGCTTGTCCCTGGATTCTGATCACCTGGCTTTGACCCCTGGCTTGCATCAGATTTCCAGATACAATACTGATTCTGATCTCGGTTCTGACCCTGACCTGTCCCCAGATCTCGATTCCAGTGCCACCCTTGGCCGAGTCCCAACCCTACATACAGCTTTGACCTCCGCTCCAAACACTAGGAATGGCTAGGAAGAGAAGCAGTGCCTGACAGTATTTGATGGTGTCCTCTCCTCAAAGTCAGAAATGGAGAATCACCACCAGGCGCCTGACTCAGTGCAGCTCTCCAGAAATAGTACCAAACAAGTAATGGGGATGAGGAGGGTTTAAAAAATATATAGGTACCAATTTCCTAGGAAGAATGCCCATACACAGCCCATGAGAGGTTGAGACCTATTAGTTCCAGTCCAGCATAAATTCTGAAAGACTCTAAAGAAGTTGAAATATGTTCTAAAAGTTCTATTAATCTTCCAACTCCAAATGTAATCCCTGTATTTAGACCCTCCAAAAGCTCCCCTGCTGATCTGGCATACTAAACAACATTTTTAAAAAACAGATTAAATCTTAATTTTGTATCAAAAATATAACCAAAATAAAAACTGCTTCTGCATTTTTGCCAAGGAATGTGGGTCTTACGAGGCATAAAACGGGGACAGTCACTTAACCTGAAGGTTAGATCTGGGAATAACAAAATTCTTTTTCTATTATGCAGCAACATCTGGTTTGTGCAAGTGACAGTCAGATTTCTTAGTTTTTCTGTTCAGGTCTGAAACATGGAAAATCATCATCCTTTCAACTTCCATAGTCTCACAGTGTTTCCACTGGATAACTGTAGACCTGGGCAATAAATATGACACTGACCAGAATAAAACTTTTTGTACAACCCAAAATAGATTTTTCCGATTTGCTGACAAATTCCACATATTTTTGGAAATGAACTGAATATTTTTTCTGATTTTTCAGTCTGCTGGCCAAACTGAAAAATCAATTTGCTCTGCTCTAGTCAGAACCCCCATTGCCAATCATCATCCCTCATTCTGGGCCTGATGCACAGCCCACTGAAGTTCACTGAAAGACACTCATTGACTTCAATGGGCTTTGGCAGAAGGCTTCCTCCCTTTTAGGTTTTCTCCTGTCATCACTTCCATCCTTTTAGTGATCTAAATCTGTGGTTCTCAAACTTCATTGCACCACAACCCCCTTCTGACAACAAAAATTACGACATGACCCCAGGATGGGGGACCAAAGCCTGAGCCTGCCCGAGCCTCTCCACTCGAGGCGGGGGAGGGCCAAAAGCTTCAGCCCCGGGCGAGGGGCCTGTAACCTGAGCCCCGCCACTCTGTGCTGGAGCTGAAGCCTGAGCTCTGCCGTCCAGAGCTGAACTTCTCGGGCTTGGGCCCCGGGCTCCAGTAAGTCTAACGCCAGCCCTCGCAATCCCATTAACACAGGGTCCCAACCCACTTTGGGGTCCCAACCTAGAACTGCTGATCTAAATAAATGAAAACATATATAAGAAAACAGTAATCGACTTAAATTAAAACCAGTAAAAACTTACTCTGTAGAATGCAGTTGTCAGGGGCAGTAATGCTGCAGCAATGCTGTATTCTTCTGAAGTTGAACAATCCTTCAAGAAAAACATATACAGAAAATAAGCAAAGTCATGATAACTAGCTGACAGCGTGAACCGCATTTATACATAATAGGTAGATTGACCTTCTCCTTTTTGCTGGGGATGGGCGGGTTCTCAGACTATTCTTTTCCAATTATATCACTTTTGATCAATCTAGTGAGAGGTAAATAATTATTTTTACTTAATTTTGGCTTTTTTCTTATATATCCCTTTCTGCTCTTGTTGTTCCAACAGTGGTACCTTAACCTCCAGTCATAAGGGTAAGCCAATTCTACTCCATATATCAGCTACAAGAATGTGCTCTTAGAGATGGGTAGTCCACACATCCTTTTCTTAGGGGTTGAGTATCATTCTTGTTGCACACCCCAGAGTAATAACAAGGCCATTAACTGACCTGAAGCAAAGTTACTAGGTTGTTGCCAATGCTGAGTCTACAGCATAGTAGCATTAGGTTTCAACCACAAAAAAAGTTTGGTAATAATAACTATAAACAAACAGAAAAGCATTTCTATGAACTTTTGGTTTCAACTTAATTTTATACAATCATTTTGAAATTTTACATTGTAGAAATACAGTAAATAGGTGCATGTAACGTACTTTAATTCAAAACTTACACAAGGAAGTAAACAAGTACATTGTTCATAATCACTTTTATGGAATGAAAGTATGAGTCATTTTAGAGGGGGTTATTACTAGTCCATTGTAAATTAAGTATTTTTCACACAGTTGATGAAATGTTATTTCAAGAAACCACTATTTAAGCCAGCATTCATTTAACATACTGGGACTGATTCTGATCTCACACCTATTTTATGCCAATATAATTACACTAGCTTCAGTGGCGTTACACCTGATATACATCTGCATGAGAGATAAGAATAAGCCCTATCACATTTAAATCTATGACATTCAGTTAGCTATCATCATGGTGAGTCAAATGATAAATACTGAAGTACATTTACCAAAAACAAACTATACAAAAGAAAAATAGTAACTGTAATTTTTCAAGATGAGCTTCTGTATGTTCACATGTCCTGATGCCTTGAGTGGTATTGGTGATATACAGAGGCTATGTGAAGAATAGTTTAAATTCTGAATTATGAATAGATAAAATTAGAAATGAAGTTTCAAGGACACTTTATTTGAAAGAAGCTTAAAACTACAGCAAAGATAATTCACAGAATAAACAGATTTAAGAACATAAGAATGGCCATACTGGGTCGGACCAAAGGTCCATCTAGCCCAGTAACCTATTTTCCAACAGTGGCCAATGCCAGGTGCCCCAGAAGGAATGAACAGAACAGGTAATCATCAAGTGATCCATCCCGTTCCCCATTCCCAGCTTCTGGCAAACAGAGACTAGGGACACCATCTCCAATAGCCATGATGGACCTATCCTCTGTAAACTTATCTAGTTTTTTTTTTTTTTTTTTAACCCTGTTATAATCTTGGCCTTCACATCATCTTCTGGCAAAGAGTTCCACAAGTTGACTGTGCATTGTGTGATAAAATACTTTCTTTTGTTTGTTTGAAACCTGTTGCCTATTAATTTGGTGATTCCTAGTTCTTGTGTTATGAGAAGGAGTAAATAACACTTCCTTATTTACTTTCTCAACACCAGTCATGATTTTATAGACCTCTATCATATCCCCACTTAGTCGTCTCTTTTCCAAGCTGAAAAGTCCCAGTCTTATTAATCTCTCCTCACATGGAAGCCATTCCATATTCCTAATCATTTTTGTTGCCCTTTTCTGAACCTTTTCCAATTCCAACATATCTTTTTTGAGATGGGGTGAGCACATTTGCACACAGTATTCAAGATGTGGGCGTACCATGGATTTATATAGAAGTAATATGATATTTTCTGTCTTAGTTAATTGTATTTGGTGGAGAAGAAAAGGACAGTTACCTGTTCCACAACTGGCGTTCTTCGAGATGTGTTGCTCATGTCTATTCCACAGTAGGTGTGCGTGCTTGCCACGTGCACCTGTGCCGGAAGTTTTTCCTTTAGCAGTACCCGTACTGGGGGAGCACCGCAGCGACCCCTGGAGTGGCGCCTATATATCGCACAATAAGGGGAGCCACAGGCTCCCCACACCCTCGGTTTCTTCTTGCCGGACAACTCCGACAGAGGGGAAGGAGGGCGGGGTGTGGAATAGACATGAGCAACACATCTCGAAGAACGCCAGTTACGGAACAGGTAACTGTCCTTTCTTCTTCGAGTGATTGCTCCTGTGTATTCCACAGTAGGTGATTCCAAGCAATATCTGTTGGAGGTGGGTAGGAGTTCACGATGGTTCGGGACAAAGTACTGCCCTGCCAAACCCGGCATCATCCCTAGACTGGGAGATGACTGCGTAATGCAAAGTAAATGTGTGAACTGAGGCCCAAGTGGCTGCCCTACAAATGTCCTGGATGGGGACATGGGTGACGTAGGCAGCTGATGAGGCCTGAGCCCTCGTAGAGTGTGCCCTGATGATCGGTGGCGGGGGAATCCCTGCCAGATCACAGCACGTGCATATGCACGAGGTGATCCAGCGGGAAAGCCGCTGGGTGGAGATGGCCGAGCAGGCAAAGGGGCAGCCTGAGGCAATAAAGAGTTGAGAGGATTTCCGGAACGGCTTAGTCCGATCCAGATAAAAAGCCAATGCCCTACGCACATCGAGCGTGTGGAGGCGGCGACATTCCTCATTAGAGGAGTGGGGCTTAGGACAGAACACGGGGAGAAAGATGCTCTGCTCCATATGGAAGGCGGAGACCATCTTCGGGAGGAACGCCGATTGTGGGCTGAGCTGGACTTTATCCCTATTGAAAACCGTATGGGGGGTTCTGAGGTTAAGGCCCTGAGTTCCGAGACACATCGGGCCGACGTGATCGCCACAAGGAAGGCCACCCGCTTCAGCAGGTCTTGGTGCGCCTTGAAGTCCTCCTGCGGGACTGATGGCGGAGGCGCCGCTATGGTGTCGTCTGGTGCCGGGGAGAGGGCCCGCACGGAGCCGAGCACCTCGGTCGGTGCCGGGGCGTCGAGCCCCAGATCAGAGTCCGTGTGCGGGTCTGCCAACTCGTGACCCACCAACTTGTCCTGTGGGCGGCCGGACGAGGCCGATGGAGCCTGGGACTCTCCGGCGACCGAACGGGCCCCCATCTGGGCTGGCACTGGTGGCCACGGTGCCCACTGGCACCACTGTCCTTGCCACGGGGTCCCCTGCCATTGGCCCAGCTGAGTGCCCGATGGCAGTATGTGTCCCAGCTGAACGGCACGGACTGAGGATGGGTGGATGGGTGCCGAGGTCGCTGAACAACACTCGGTGCCCCGGGAGCGGTAAGAACGGTGCCTGTGACGTTGTCTCCCTCGGGACCCGGACCTCGAGGACCAGTACCCACCCAATGAACTGCTTCGGTACCGGTGACGGCGATGCGAAGCCCAGTGCCCTGACGCCGAGGGGGGAGCCTCGGGCGTGACATCTAGTCGAGCAGGAGCGGGAATGGGAACGACGATGTCTGTCCCCTCGAGAGCAGCTTCGGTACCCACGCCTCACAGGTGAGCGTTCCCGGTGCCTGTCTCGGTGCCTACGCTCACTGGAAGGCGGCGTAGAGGGTCCCCGCAACTCCCGACCCGACGGCGGCCCAGACGGTCTGGCCAGAGTCGAGGGTGGGTGGGAGCTGCCAGACGAGCGGCCGCTGCGCGCCGAGCGGTGTGGGGTGCGATCCTTGGAGCGGGAACTGCGGCTGGTTGGAGAGGTCTGGTGGGCACCCAATGGAGGCTTGCCTCGAGACCTGGGGCCTGTTCCCGGTTGCGCGCTCGGGACGGGCAGGGACATAATGTCCTTCGCAGCCTGCATCGCCTCTGGTGTCGACGGCATCCATACCAGTGGGGATGCCTGAGCCAACGGTACCGGGCTGCTCCGGTCCATGCGAGTTGGAGGCCTTGAGCCCGGGTGGGACAGAGGGCTGCCCAGAGCGGGACCAGCCTCCCCCTTATCCTTATCATGGCATCGTTGCAAGGCCGGGCCCTTCCTTTGCTTTCTGGAGGGAGAGCGGCGCCGACTGGTTGAAGGGGCCTCGCTATGTATCGACAACGTGGCGGCCGGCACCGAGTCCGATCCGTGTACTGGCATTTGGGCCAGTGCCGACTCCATCAGGAGAGCTCAAAGTCTAAAGTCTCTTTCCTTCTTGGTCCTTGGCTTGAATGACCTGCAGATCTTGCAATGGTCACTAATGTGAGTCTCACCCAGGCAGTGAAGACACTCAGCGTGAGGGTCGCTCCTGGGCATAGAATGGCGACAGGAGTCACATGACTTGAAGCCTGGGGCACGGGGCATGCGCCGAGCCCACTCTAACAACTGAAGAACGATCCATGAACGCTACCACTAAGGTCGAGAAGAAGGGCTGCAGCAGAGCTGGAGCACAAAGTTCCGACTACCTTCACTGGCGGCAAGAAGGAACTGAGAGTGGGGGGAGCCCGTGGCTCCCCTTATAGCACGATATACAGGTGCCACTCCAGGGGTCGCCGCGGTGCTCCCCCAGTACGGGTACTGCTAAGGGAGAAACTTCCAGCACTGTTGCATGTGGTGAGTACGCACACCTACTGTGGAATACGCATGAGCAATCACTCGAAGAAGAACTCAAAGATTTTTGTTTTGTAATGGAGTTTGGGTTTGTTTCTTTCGTTACCACTAAGTTGTGGCAGAAGATGAAGACAATCCTTATGGATTGCATATTGTATTAATGACTGAACATCATCTTTCACATGACAGGATCTTAGAAGATGAATGACACCACTGCAATGAATAGGGGCGAAGGTGGGAAGAAGGGTTTTTATAACTGTCAAATCTAACTCTCTTTACTTACACATGCAGTGCCAACGAAGTGAAAGAGACTCACTTATGAGAGTAAGGTGAGCAGAATTTGTTTCAACCTCCAAAACCTCTTCCTTTCAGTAGAAATTTACTATGGAATAGCAGTATCGCCAAATTTCTGCTCAGTAGACTTCTACATGTGTAATGGCCATAAAACACTTTTAATGAATAGGGTCTTCTGGTACAGAATGTGATGCAAAGTCTTAACTCCCTTCACTATGCTTATGCCTGTGAATTGAAAAGGTCAGTAATCCTATTTTGTATAATACAATTAAATTAAATTGAAGCTCCTTATGTGAAACAATATAAGCAGACCTTATCCTGAACCCACTGAAGTGAATGGCTAAACTCACATTGACTTTAATGTGAGCAAGACTGGGACCAAGGAATTCTCTTTCATAAGCTGTATTTTTAAGATATGCAAAAATTGACTTTAACCTTTATGAAACGATTACCTCCAGGATTTTTCCAAAAGCTTTGAAATGGCCTATTTTAAAAGAGGAAAAAAACACACTAACTGTATATAGTCTGAGAATGCTTAATTTAACAGTGAAATGTGTCACTCAGATCTTTCAAAATAAGGATAAAGCAAAAGATGTCACGCTAAACTAAATCAACCAGTTAGTGGACTGAAGAAAATAATGATCTTGTAATGGAAATCAATTTACGGAAAACTAGAATTGATAGGTAGCTTAAGATTTAAAAAACAAACAAACTAGACTTTTTAAGACTATTTTTTTTAATCATTAACAAACAACATTCAGTGAAAACATAATGTGAAAGCAGTCCATGACACCCTCCCCAATGAAATCTATTTCTGAAAGGCCTCTCTCTCTCTCTTTTTTAATTTTAAATGGACTGGATATTTTTCATTGGTCCTTGTTGCCAAGGTTGGAGAAACATGATAATGCAACTATTTCTATAAGACAAATACACAGTTATATACTGGATAATGAGTGGCATAAACATAACTTCCATTAGCACTATCTTTCTCAACTCTTGTTTCATGCTGACCATTACTGTTGAGTATCTTCAATTCAACCCAAAGATTGGATATCTGCTTATCTATTATTAATCTCTGATTAATTACCCGAATCCAAAATTATCTGAACTGTTCCTCTGCCAAGCTTTTTATTTATACCTTCATCCTGACACATTTCCTACCTTACAGTTTTCTCTCAAATCAAACTTTTTGCAATTTAATCCGTACTACTAAATGTAGAATTTCAACTCTTCATCTGTATCCCAACTAGGAAAGCATTCTCCTCATCCCAGTAATCCTATTAACTTCATTGGGACCACTCATGGGAATTGTTATGCAATTAATTGTTATACCTGCCACACTCACATATCAACAGAGGACCACTGTACACTGTTAAAGGGCCTTATCTTGCAGTTCTTTCTCACATAAGAAGTCATAATTTAATCAATGGGCCTACTAGTGTTAAGAACCACAGGACTGGGTCCAAAGTTGATAGACCAAAAAACTAATCTTCAGTTTCTAGTTGTTTAAAAAGTCCATGTGATTTTTAATACTTTTTTTCATAACAAATACTTCAGTGCTCTGTTCTCAATTCAAGTAGCCCAGTCATCCTGAGTAACACATCAATGCACACGCAGTCAAGAAAAAAACAAAATTTGACAAAAGGTTTAAGAGACAGATTTTAAAGGTAGTGTATAAATGAATGCACACTTGTAAGCCTACATTTATGCACACAGTTACCCCAGTTGTATTTGTAAATGAACTTTTAGTTGTCTAGATCTGTGCCCTGTCTGAATGTGAATGTGGCAACTGTGCTTGGAAATATGGGTGTGTAAATCTGTGCATTCTGCACATGCATCTCATACCAGTTGAGAAGGTGGTCATTATAGACTGAAAAAGAAAAAAGAAAAAAAAAGATGCTGAAAAGCATGATAGATACTCTGATGATGTCTTTCATTACTGTGATATGTGTCTGTGAACACTATGTAGTTTGTAAAATTATATACTAGTCCCACTCTTCCAGTGTCTAGACATAATGGAGTTCAGAAGGGAAAGTCTGGTGTGCCTTTCATTCTCAAACTGTGAATTATTTGCTATTATGTTGTTGCACATACCTATAACCTTACTTTATCAGAATGTTTTGTGGTTTGACACACATATTTATGCGATGGTATGTATATACAATACACGTCACATTTTTAACATTTTCAATTTAAGTTAATAAGATGACTCTACATTTAAAGTGAGACTATACATTATTTTAAAATTCTCAATGCTTTACTAAGAAATACTTTTTTTCCTTTTGTATATTTTATGGATGTGTGTCTAGATGCAAAATGATCTATGCTGATTGTTTCAAGTTGTCCATTTAATCTTTTGGCTCAAATTATTTTGTTGGAGTTTTGGCTTTTACCCAAAACATACACAAAAATATCTTTCTAAAACTGATTAATCTTAGAATCCTCACCTAGAGAGCATTCAGTATTCCGAGAGCTAACATATGTCTAAAAGATATATATCACCACAGCACAGACAACATATGGTGCTTTATTTTTGCATTTTTACTTACAAATGTGCAATTCCCCACATTTGGTATGTCAGCTGTACCCTCTACACTTCTCATGTAGTGGTATAATCAATATATATTTCCTTGTTCAGCATGTGATGAAAGCCTTAGACAATACAAGTAAAATGATCCCATTCCAGGACAAATTTCTTCCCAAGATACCTTCCTAACACTGCTGCTCCAAGTACAGTAAAATCCATTAACTATTCACTTGCTTTGTCTGAGCACACTAAAATGCCACAATTAATGGACATTATATGTGGAAATCTTAGACAATCTTAATTATCTACATCCAGGTACTGTAAATGTCACACAACTATTGGTACTGTATGAAATGAATTCAGATTTGTGAAGGCCAGACCATCAGCAAAAAATCTCCATGTGGTTTATCAATGACAAAAATATATGAAATGTTACTGATCATAGAAGATAGCCCTTACCATCACTATATAAGGGGCTGACAAAAATTCCTGACGAGATGTTGCAAAGCAATGAAATTTTCTCTCTTAATTTCCATAGAATGAAGATGAGTGACATGGGGAATCAAGAATTATTCCTAGCACACAAATAGCCTTCCTATAAAATAATGACAACTGATAATGAGATACCAACTCTTGTAGAAAACTGGTTTGATTCCATGCCCTGTTCAGTGAGGACCTTTTTAAAAGTTCACTTTGTGGACCAGAAATTTCTGAAGCTGCATCTTGGCAGGAGGTTAGACTAGATGACCCTTGTGGTCCCTTCTAACCCAATGATTCTATGAAGCAAACTGGAAATTCAATGGCAGCTTCAAGTATATTAAAATGGAAGTCTTTATTTAATTAAATATGAAAATACTTAATAAAATCAGTACTGTATTCTTCCATTTACTAATTTTGACATTAAATTTAATGTATTTTATGCTACTCTCAGATTTTCAATGTGCAGTAAATTTTTTTAATGACACTATCTGTTTTGTAGAATTCACAGAGGGGAAGTTGGAGGTTTTGGCAACTTTCTGTAGGCAGCTGGAGCTTCTGAATCTGGAAGAAGGCAGGAGACAGTTTTGGCTTTTGGAACCTAGTGGGAATTTTAGGCTTTTGGCGCTGGGACGGGGAGGCATCTTTTTTTCCCCTCACCCTTATAGTCAGGGTCAGAGTTGACCTGCATTTTTGGGAGGCTTCAACTGCTACTTCCTTACTTCATCAACCATTGACAACAACCTGCTATCCTCCTCCTATTCTGAGTGGAGAACAGTTAATGAACAACCACATGAAGGAAGGAGTTCCTGCTTGAGTTCAGGGGAAATACACACTCTGATTCAGAGAATCCTTTAAGCCTGTGGATAATCCTATTGACTTCAACAGGATAACTCATATTCTTAAGTGTTTTCCAGAATTGGAGCCATAGTAAGCAACAGTAAACTCCTAGGGATGCCAGTTCCCTCTCAGTCACATGACCTATAAAACTTGGGAGGGATATCTTACACTGATAAGCACTATTCCTGTCTTTTTTAAATTCACTAACTCTATGAAGTACCTCATTATCCAGCCATCTTAAAAAGTGTGGTGTTTTTAATAAAATAGGAAAATCTACACCACATTGAGATTTTCTATCACTGAAGGCAATTTTTATCTCATGTAACTACAAACTGTATCTACTGTATAGACTGTACGCTCTTTGAACAGGAATGGTTTTCTCTAGATTCTGTACAGAGCGGAGCACAATTTTGCTCAAAGTTCTGAAACAGTTTAAATAAATGCAATTAGCTGCAGTCTATTGTACATTGTTATATAATAAACATAACATATACCATATAAAGTCACACACTAATGAGCTACATGCCAGTTGCTGATATATGGTAAAATGTGTGTGCATAATGGTACAGTGTGTACACCTATACAAAATACTGGTACAGATCCTGCCAGGTGCTGATCACCTTCTGTGATGTATTGAGTGCCTTGAATATCCATTGATTTTAATGAATGCCAAGAGTGTTCAGCACCTTGCAGGACTAGGCCCTTAATGCATAAAGAAAGAAAAATGCATGTAAGTTTAAAGTGAGCTATGTTTATCAAAGGAGTGAGGAAAGAACTGATAACTCACCATGAGTAGTGAAACCACAAGATGACAACATACATTTCTGCAATGTTGGCTATATATTAAGGCTGAAATCATGGTCTTAATCAAGTAAATAAGCTCCCCCTAAGCTCCCCTCAATGACTTCAATGAAGCCAGGATTTCACCCTATATTAGTCTGTACACTTTATATTGTTTAGCTTCTTATTGGTTTACAGCATTTATATTGTCAGTACAGTTTACATTATGGGATTACTTTATATCAGTGGTCCCCAACCTTTTTGTGGCCAGTAGCACATTCATGTTTTCAGAAGAGTGTGGTGGGCGCCAACAATTCTTCAAGGCTTATTTTGTATTTGTACATTAAATAATAAGAAAAACATATTTAATATTACATAATATATGAATTCAGAGAGAAGCCAGAGAGAAGGCGCAAGGATAGAGAACACCGGCGCCCGCAGCCCCGGAGTTCTCTGTTCCCGGCAGGCGCGGGGCCCCGGCTTCTCTCCCTTGCTGGGCACTAGGCGGGCACCGCACCTGCCGGGGACAGAGAACACCGGCGCCCGCAGCCCCGGAGTTCTCTGTCCCCGGCAGGCGCAGGGCCACGGCTTCTCTCCGGCTTAAGCCGCGGCTCCGTGCCTGCCAGGGACTGAGAACACCGTAGCCCGTAGCCCCGGAGTTCTCTGTCCCCGGCAGGCGCGGGGCCGCGGCTTCTCTCCGGCTTAAGCCCCAGCTCTGCGCCTGCCTGGGGCCAAGAACACCAGCGCCCACAGCCTGCAGCCTCGGAGTTCTCTGTCCCTGGCAGGCGCAGGGCCGCAGCTTCTCTCCCCTGCTGGGCACTAGGCGGGCCTGGCGCCTGCTGGGAACAAAGAACACCGCGCCCGCAGCCTGAGTTCTCTAGCCCCGTCAGGCGCGGGGCCGCGGCTTTTCTCCCCTGCTGGGCAATAGGCAGGCGCACATAAATGCCCCGGCGGGCTCCATGGCACCCGCAGGCACCGCATTGGGGACCACTGCTTTATATTGTTCAACCCAAATTACTACAGTATTTTCTGTCTTTTCTTCATCTAAAGCAATGACAGAGCTCATCGGGTGGATTAGAAAGACTGCTTTATGTTATGAACTGGTTCTGTTATTAGAAAACAATGGGACTACAATTTTATTGATAAGTATTTTCAGTAAAATATTTCAAAACAGATTGACCCATTTTAATATTCCAAATTTTGGAAATATATTTGCACCCACTATGATGAGATTGGTTGAATATAGTTTCTATGTTCATTGGCACAGAAAGTGTTAATGTCATGTGGCTACAAGTCAGTATTCTTGATTTGTAAACAAGAGGAAACATCTTTTATACAACAAGCAAATAAGTGTAAGATGTAATTTAATTAAATCAAGCAATGAATGTACAGAAAACAGCCAACATTGTTACCTAAGAAAAAAGTACTGCAGATTTACCCTTTTCTTAATTATATAGATTAGAAACTCTTCTAGTCACCCTACAAAAATATCTCTTATCCTCCTAAAATACAAAATATTAGAAGATTTAATTATTTTAAATATAGACAGTCATGTTATCTATTTTATATGAAGAAATGCATCTAATGGATTGTATAATCTAAAAGAGAAAGACTTGAATACACATTCAAGGCTATGATTCCTACGTTCCCCAAGTTAAAAATATATTTCACATAAAACAACAATTTTATGAGATATTAACAGTCATATAATATCTGTTATATGATTCATTCAGGTGCTGTCTCTAATGAAATGAAAAAGTATGTGTTCCTATATGGAATTTTATTATAAGAACCTTTTAAAACACTTAAATACATGTTTTTAACCCTATAGATAACCTAATCTGCTATCCTACTATAATGATTGTCAAAAGAGGTATTAAACACTTGTAATTCCTATAACCAAAACCATATAATATACTTCAAAATACAGCATGGAATCTAATTTTTCTTAAATTAGAGTGAAATCCTAAGCCCCATTGAAATCACCAGCAAAACTCCAACTGATTTCAATGAGGACTTGGTTTTCAGCCATTACGTCTTTCAGGGAAAGCTGACTTCATGGTTACTTAATTTATAACCATCAAATACAGATAGGTTTCACTTATGAAGTCAGTACCAGACTCTGTGTTCCTCTCCTCCACAATGGGGTGAGGAAGAAGGAATTCTTCCTCTAGGCTGTAATTCCACTGAGGCTGCCTGGACATATTACCTCTGTGAGGCATAGAGAAAGACAATGACTGAAGGATCCACATAGAGGACCTGTGCCCTCACCTCTTCAACTACAGGGCTATCAGAGTTGTTGTGAAGCCTCCAAGGAGCTGACTTTTCTCACTGTTGTGGGGAAAATTGCCCTGAGTTGTTCTTAAAACCTTTGAATGTGGATATGACATACACCCTTTTACACGGGTACATTTTATTCTAAAAAAGTTTAAAATAATTCAAGGTTGTTTTTCATATAACAAATGTATAATTACTTTATAATATCTGTATGCAGCACTCTATGTGTGTATTGCAATTTACCTGGGAAATAGAATGGTTTTGTTGTAGATGGGACAGAAGGAAGACATGATGCAAGGATAGAATGCATCACACAAAGGGGAAAAGGCAAAGATACACAAAATAAAGTTGCTTGATTTTGCACAATAAACACCACAAGCCTGATCATGCAAAAATGCATCTACCTATCTTTACTAATGTGCTTCAATATTTGCATATCAGGGCTTAAGTGAAATATGCATATTTGGCATTGTTTGTCATTTGTACTTCATGTATGACATTTCTGACACTAGACCCCAGATTTTTGGTAATATTGCAAGGCAGTTGTTCCCCACTATGGAAACTACTACTTCTGCCTGTCTTATATTTTATGAAGAGAAATTTTACTGAGGGGAGGGCGCAATTCACCAAGTCATGTCCCCACAAGTCCCCTTGAACATTTTGTAGTTACGCCTACTCAGGTGATACATACCTCTAGCTAGTGTTCTGGGCAGGATGGAGCTCCAACGACCTTCAGTAACAACAAGTGAAGAGGTTGCATTCTATTATCACCTCGTGAGGTTGACCACTGGCTGGAAAGATGCTATGGGCTTGACCTTCAGCTGTGTGTGCTCAGTACAATGCAAGTCAAGGGGCAAGTCAAGGGGCTGCCTGTGACACGCCTGATCTTATGGATGATTCAAGGCAAGATGCAAATTAGACCAACCTCACCTCTACCCTGAGATACACTAGGTGCAACACCCACAAGGTGACATTACACTATCCTGGGATCACTGGAACAAAAATATACTCCAACCATGCCCCATAATAGGCATTTTTAGGGGGAAGACTCAGAGCTGTCTACCTCACCCCAGGGAAATCCCCATAGCTGGTTGATTAAGATGACTTTCTGGCCCCTCTACACCACTAAAGTGGTGTAAAGGAGCCATGGCTGGAACCAAGAACAGGCCCTACAGATCATTTCACTAGCCGACGAGAGAGCTGGGAGCCTACAAAACAAGCAAAACAGATCTTTGAAAGGCTGCAGAATGCCATCCCAGACTATAGGAAGTTCTGCCAAGATTGTTTTAACTTTATAAACTTTCTTATACTTGGCTGTACTAGGTTCTGGCCTCTCATAAGTTTGTGTGGACTTGTTGAGGGAGAGTGCAGGGGAGAGAATGTCATGAATGCAATTTTGGATGGATACATTCAAGCACCTAATTTTTATTAAATTTTAAAAAGTTTAACCCAGCTATACTCTGGATGATGAATTAACAAGGCAGAACTTTTCCGGTTGTGGTCCCACAGCCCTTCTGGTCTAGCAGCAAACCAACACTAGCAACAGCACTTTAGTAGAAAGAGAGCTCTTGGGTGCCTATCTCACAATGCATGCATTTTTCACAATCTAAGGTTATGATTTGTTGTTCTACCCTTTTTTAATAACAAAAATATTTAGGGAACAAGGAAACAACTCCTACATGCAGAAATGATAAATTCTTCAGCATTTTTACTGTACCCCATTATAGTTCTTTTGTAATGAATGTAAAATTTGTTTTTAATTTTTCTGTTTAAGACACAGATAAATACAAGAATGCCATCCCTTGTGTTTGAGCACATCTGAGTTTCTTTAACAAAAATGCCATGCATGTTTCTGAATACTGTCATGAGGCCCATGGCAATAAAGTTCAACATACTCAGACTGTAATCTTCTCCCAAGGAAATGGTTGGGATGCCAAGATGCCTTTTGACTTTTATTTCACAGCAGGGCTTCATTCGCAGTGACTCTGTCCAAACCTTAAACTACACCAGCTGTGATACGAAGTCCCGCACAATAATTTCTAAAAGTATTTGACAAATATTTTTTTAATTAAACTATGGGATACATTACAATTCATGACAAACTAGTGATCAATAGTCATTAAACATTCAGACATGAAGGGTTATTAATTTACAAGATGTTTATATACAGCAGAGCTTGTATAAAATCTGTGGTGCAGTAAAACATTGGTGCAATTATTGCAAAACATAAATACAAAATACTTTGTAAACCACTTTACAGCCATTCTAGTTAATTGAGTTAAAAAACAATGGAAAAAATCCCTAGAATAATGGAAGGGCTATTAAAATAGCTGCAACATTCCAGTCCAGTCCAGTTGTTATCTATTAGGGAATCAGTTCATAAATACACAACGTGTATTCTAATATCCCGTTGCTGTGCAGCAGCATCTCAGTTCCCAACATCCCGAAGAATTTACTAACTTTCAAAAGCATAAAAAGTATAACACATTGACATTCCTTGAAGAATTTATATTTCATTGTTTTTCTCTCAGTGAAATGGACCTTAATTTCCTACCAATATTTCACACACTTCATTTTTCTGTATTTGTATAGCACATCATAGTTGTCACTAGAATTTCCTGTGTTTTTTTGTTTTTAAGAAAACCTGTCTCAGGGTCTTACTTTACATTACATTTCAAATATCATTATCAGCTTATATTCTGGTTAACTGAAAAGTTCATTCTTCACTTTTTCAAAAGATTTTTTTTTAAATGTAGGATGGAGCAATTTTATATTTAAATATCAGTATTTGGCATTTATATGAAATAAAACTCATCAAAAGATTCCGGGCTGATCCTGCAATCCCTACTTAAGCCCTAACTGACTTTTGAAAAGTGTCTGCTTTCCACAAAAAAGTCAACTTTTTGTTGAAAAACTGAATACCTGAAAGAATTCCCCACTCCCCCCCCCCCCCCCCCCGTTTTTTGGCCAAAAAAATTAAAAATGTTGATTTGAAAATGCTGCCATTGTGCCTCACTGAGTTCCTCTATGGGCCAGTGTTCCCACCCAGACTACATATCCCATGATGAACCACAACCACTCAGCAAGAGCGGAAGACTATGGTGTATCATGAAAGATATAGTCAGACTACAGAGCTTGGCTACAGAGAAGACTGGGGCATGGTGCAACTATCTACTAGGGTGGCCAGGTGTCCGGTTTTCAACCAGAAAGTCCAGTTGAAAAGGGGACCCAATAGTTTCCGGTCAGATCTACTGACCAGACACCCAATGTCTGGTTACTGCAGGGAAGGCAGGGAGGTGCCAGGTGATCATCTGTGCCAGCCCCTCCTCAGCGGGGGCCACCTCCTACCTGTGTCGGGCGGCTGCAGCTCCCAGCCCAGGTTCCGCAGATGAGTGCCTCCTGACCCGGGCAGGGGGGTAGGAGGAGAAAAGCAGCGAGCGATGGGGGGAGGGTGGCAGAGGAGTGGATGGGGTGCGGGCCTTGGGGGAATTGGTGGGGCAGGGGTGGGGCCTCAGGGGGAAGAGGCAGTGCAGGGGAGGTTCCAGCACTCCTGCTGGAGAGTACGGTTTTTAAATATTACCAAGTTGGCAACCCTATCATCTACAAGCCCATGAGGCTTTGTGGGCAGCATTTCCAAACCAAAATATTTGGTTTTCAGTTGAAGGTTTTTGATTTTTCACTGAAAACTCTAAATTTTCTATTAAAAATCACATTTTCTGACAGTTCTACATACATGATTAGGCAAAATGTTTGAAGTTAATGTTTTTAAAGACAAGAGATTGAATGGTTTTTCACCACTGAAGCACAGTAAGGATGGGAAAATCTGATAGTTCAATTTTTAAAATTATTTTTTGTAAATTTTGCATGCATTTTCTCTCTCATTCTCAACACGTAAGCTCTCTCCCCTTTCCATATCTTCCATCCTCCTAAGAGCTGTATTGTAGCCCTTAATCCATTTTGTTAGCTATACTTAGTGCAGAGGAACAATTTACACCGGGAAAAATGGAGCTGAGGAGAGGACTAACTGGCCAAAATTCAATTAAAATAAAACAGAGAATGTTTCTAGAACAGAAGAGACAACCAAAAGAAATGGTGGAGATAATGACCCATGTTCTCAGCTCTGCTATAACCACTTTTCTCTGATGTATAGCTGGCAGAGGCTACGTAGCTGGCTCCTGTGCCAGTAGTCCCTCCACCTCTAGTGCAGGAGCCATTAGGGATGCATACCGGAGGCAGGCTATGGAAAGTGAAACTCTGCTACCCCTACCCTCCATTGGTGCATGGTACCTTAAGGATCTTGTGCTAATGGTGTAAGTTAGAGCAGCTGCTCTGATTACATATACAGTATTCTAAGGCCAAAAGGGACCACTGTGATCCATCTAGTCTGAACTCCCACATAACTCAGGCCAAAGAATTTCCCTGAAATAATTCCTGTTTCAACTAGAACATATCTTTTAAAAAACATCCAGTCTTGATTAGATTTATGCTGAGACTGGGCAGCACAGATCAGGGAGTCACAACTAATTTCCTGTTAGGTGCAGGGCTCACCTGCAGGTGAGAATCTACTCCTCTATGTGCACTCCTGATAAATGGATTTGTATGCTCTTTGTCTTTAAAGCTCACACCATGATGGTATTGTATTCCCAAGAGTTTCTGAATATGAGGATGCAGCAGTTGTCAAGATGCTTCTTATACGCACTTAGCAAGAAAGTTGCATCCACTGCAGCTAATGCAGAATGAATGAGGTAGCCTGCTTACTGATCTTTCACAGATGGGGCATATTAACGTTTGTGTGCAGTGATCTCAACTGGTTAGCTGTTGGTTTTCAGGTGACAGGGTGTTGGGTTTGACTTATACAATAATAACCTAAATAGTTTGGATCCAATCTACTGGGAGACAGTCACTCTCTCCATGCAGCACAACAGCACCTATGATCAGGGCCGCCGAGAGCAGGTTCGGGCCCCAGTGAAAAAATTTTTTGGGGCCCCCTAGCAAGGGCGGACCGGCTAAACAGGGTCAACGAGGGGGGAGGGGAAGCCGGGCCCCCTTCCGGACCGCTGGGCCCTGGTAATTTGTACCGGCTTCCCCCCCCCCTCGTTGGCCCTGCCTATTTATCAGAACTGGTGTAACTAGGGGAGACCGAGAGGGCTGACAGCAGGATGTTCTCAGTGAGAACTATTTTACTCAGAAACTTGCTTCTTGTCTTGGTTCACCAAAGTCCAGAATTGCAAATATTTAGGGCATTCTGCAAGACTCACATGCTCTCTTAGATCCAAAAGACAATATTAAATGAGGATGGGTGAAGATGAACATGATAGAAATAATACTGCAGGGGAAGTTTTTTTGGTCTGTTTTTAAGCTTATTGATGCATTTGGTATTTGTATTGTCTATAATAGTCAGACGTGAGACAGGCATAAACAATAACTTGAAATGAATATACACATACACATGTCCATGCAGCCTATGAATTAATTTAACCAGTGTTGCAACAGTAAAGTGGCTCATTTGCAAAACCCCGCTTCTGATCACCCTAAAACACTCCTATGAATAAATTTCCCTAATGCTCTCCAAAAGTCAGGTCTCTGAGAAGGTGGCATTATACCCAGTGGTATTATCATGGATAAATGTTTTCATTTAAGCATAGTTAAGTGAAAAGTTCATGTTTATAAATAACATTAAATAATGACAATGATACTGATAAACAGTCAGCCTTAGAGATTTTGTCATGATGACCAGCAAAAATTTAAATTAAAATGTAAGAAGAAAAATATAAAACAAAGCTTAGAGAAACTTCAAGAATGAGACTTCCAACCCCCTAAATAATAGTTTGCATAAACACTGCTCTGAATGACTTTGGCCATGTCACATGTCTTTAATTGAGTTTGATTCCCTGAACAAAAAGAACTACCCCCCTCCCCAAAGCCTTCTTAACTAAACAAACAGAAGGCATGGAAAACCAATATATCCCAGAGAGAAAGAGAAGCAAATTAGAACATACAAATATTTTTCTATTTAATTCATTACTTTTACAATCATCAACTCAATACAAAGAAATGAGTCAGAGAATAAATAAAAAAATGGGCTCACAAAATTATAACCATGATACTATTCCTCAATGTCATTCAGAAATCTCAGCTACGTGACACAAAAGAATTAGTCTCTTGGGCAACCTGATAGTAAGCATACTGTGACAAAGTTCCTCCTCTGCCTTGGTGGGTCCTGCGCTTATTGGCAGATTTGCTCGGCTCAGAGATTCACGGCAGCCCTCAGTTTGGCCACTTTTGCTAGTGGCTCAAACCTGCCATTCACTCAGCTAACCTCATCACTGGCCAGCATGGGGAAAAGGAAGGAGAACAACCCCCGCAGTCTCTTCTGATCCACCTAATGGGTCAGGGGACAGGCCAGGGACCTTCCCCTCTGGTGGGACCCACAGTCCAGGTCAATTCCTCCTGTATTCAATAGGGAGTTGGGGGGATGGGGAGAACCCGGGCCCACCCTCTACTCCGGGTTCCAGCCCAGGGCCCTGTGGATCACAGCTGTCTACAGTGTTTCGTGTAACACCTGTGTGACAGCTACAAATCCCTGGGCTACTTCCCCATGGCCTCCTCCAAACACCCTCTTTATCCTCACCACAGGACCTGATGCCAGATAGCGTTTGTACTCCTCAATCCTCCAGCAGCACGCCCTCTCACTCTCAGCTCCTTGCGTGCCCCTCACTGACTGAATTGAGGTCTTTTTTAAACCAGGTGCCCTGATTAGCCTGCCTGTCTTAATGGATTCTAGCAGCTTCTTAATTGGTGTCCTAATTAGCCTGCCTGCCTTAACTGGTTCCAGCAAGTTCCTGATTGTTCTGGAACCGCCCCTGTTATCTTACCCAGGGAAAAGGGACCTGCTTAATCTGAGGCTAATATATCTGCCTTCTATCACTCTCCTGTAGCCATCTGGCCCGATCCTGTCACAATACTTATCAGTAATTACTGGTAAAATGCAAGAACCTAACAAAAATTCCCTTGCTAGAAATCTCTTGGTATAGTACCAAGTGTACTCATAGTAATGACTCAACAATATTCTTGTAACTCAGTCAAATTCCCAGTTTTCATAATTCAGATCCTTATAGTTACTCTTTGGAATATCAAATTAATCTTGATGATAGAAGTTCACTCGGATATGCTCTCCACAGATTTGTGCCATTGCAGAAATTCAATCAGTATTAATTTTGAGCAATCCAGACCTTTGTTTCAGAAGTCAGCTTCATCATCAACACTTTTTAGAGGTCATAAAACATTCTTTTATACAAGCCAGTCATATAGAATCTGAAGCTGAACACTTAAACATTCAGTAAAATAGAAGTCTAGCTAGTATTTAAAAACCTAACAGGGAACAGTTTTTAGACAGACTATTTCCTTCTTCAGAATCTTCAGATTATAATTTTTAAAAACAGTACCAATTATTTTAAATTCTAAATTTATTGGGAGATGGACAAAAGACTGTGTTCAACTAGTAACATGGGTTGTAAAAATACATATATCTAGACTAGCTGTAAATTCAAAGTTTTTGATATGTCTATCAGAATGGTGCATCTGCATGAAATAGGAAGACCTAGAATTAGAATCCTTGAGCCCCATAGGCGGAGATCCCTATCAGTATGAAAAACTATATTGATCTGGGATTTTCTAAGAAGCCTACTGAGACTCAATGGGAGCTAGGCACCTAGATCCTGTAACTCTCTTTGAAAATTCTAGCCCCGCTCAATAACTTGCTCCCAGAACATCTTATCACAAATCTATATTACCTTATTAAACAATCATCAATTTTCATATTAAAATTATCAATGCCAATAGTCTTAAATTCCTGCTTTTTGATTCTACTGGTATCCAAATAAGTATGAAAAAGAATTGATCAGACTTAAGTTATGATTATAAGATGTGTTACAGTCTTAACTATATACATATGTTGACACAAATATTATTCCATCATTGATGTCCCGGGCTACACACCCGAATTTATCTCAGGATCTGTTATATTTCTACCTCCACTAATGAAATCATATACTAAACTTTCATAGCATTTTGCTTCCTTCAAAGCCAAGATAATACATACAATACTGAATAAGGCATCCAATCATTTGTATTTTTTTCATGCACATCTCTCAAGTTCAGATCAACAGAGTAACTGTATTTATTCCGTTGCTGCAAATATTTTCAACGTTGTGACCTGTTCACATTATCTTTTTCCATTAATATAGTCAATGGCATGTATTTTCAATCTTGAAATAGTGATCTTATTTTGAATATTCCTTTTCCTATCCCATCAGGCTGATAAAGGGCCAAAGCTCTTATTGGGAGACCATATGCATTGAGAGATGGACTATATTACAGAAATTCATCCTTCCAATTATACATAGGTAGTTGCTAACTCAAAAATGTTTGCACTGAACTTGGCAAATTACTGTATATTACTTTAACATGCAGATCTTAACTTTTTTTTCTAAAGTCATTTGGCACTACTACACAATACATCACCCAGAAAACAATTTTCAAGAAGCATTCCTAAAAAGTCACTAATTGACTTTAAAAGAGACAATTAATGACATGGTGAATCAGATCATATACATCTTTGCTAGGTGTCAGCCAAAACCTAGCATGGCTTTAACACCACACTGGATCTCTCTGACAAATCCCTGGAAACTGGCTTATTTGTGAATGTAGTACATGCACTCTCAATGATCTTCAATGAGCTGAGCAGAAAGATAAACTATTTGTCTGTTTTTAGTTTTATTACTGTTGATAATAGTTTCATTTTATTGGATGCACTAATAGGATAGGGATTTGTTTACTTAAACTACTACAACAGATAACTTCTATTTCTCTATTTTCTTCCATAAGTGTACTAGTGTTATCACATAACTAAACCACTATGTGCTCACTTCAACCAGGCACATTTGCAAATAGTGTAAAAGGAAACTAAGTTTGTTCGGTAAACCTAATGCTTGGCAACTTACTAGTATACCAAAGACCACTGAAGCAAGAGGAAAAGCAAACTGTACAATAACACACTGGATGACAATAGTAATGAGTTGTACTTTGCAATACCAAAACTCTCTTTGAATAGTATATAAAAATCCTGTAGCATTTGGAGAAACTCACTAAAGAGGTAAATGAAGAAATATTTATCCTTAATTAAGCAAGCACTCTGTGTTCCAATTCTCAGTAATAATAAGAAATTTCAGAAATGACAGTTTCTACATACGACTTATACAACAAATGCTAATTTCCCTAACATGGATAGAGACTCAACTGAATTTTGCAATGATGATCAGTTAAGTTGGTTGTCTGTCATGATAAAACTATTTGAAAAATCACAACTTAGTCATGGCCCAGAAAAAAAAAAAAAAAGAATTCCGGGAGGGGTAGAGACATTGTGGGCTCCCTGTTTCAGCCTCACCCTTAACGAAGATGTTGGATATCTGGTGGTGCTGGGGGCCAGTCTGATCACCAGTTTGGAGCATGTGCCCTCCCCAAACCCCTGTTTCCCTTCCCATACTCTAAGCAGGAGGAAGGGAGTGTGAAGAGAGAAGCAACAGGGGGGACAAAAGGGAAGAAAGGGAGAGGAGCACAGTTGCTCCCAGTTAAGATCTCAAACCCCACCTATGGCCCAGAAGATGTCTCTGCTGCTCCTGGCACCATCAAAGCTACAACTTGGCCAGTAAGGTGAGGATTTCCATGGGTTGCATACTCATCTCAAATGTTCCAGTCATGTTTTCTGTAAATTCCCCAAACCCTAGTTTCATTTTGGCCAAACCTTTTCCCACTGGGCTTAAATTATTTGAAAACTCTCCAATCATGCAGTTTTGACCTTATCAGGCTTAATTTGTTCATGTTCTCTTTCAGCTCATGTTGCTTGAATAGACAAGGATTTTCTATTAATGACACATGGGTCAAAGGCCCTGCCAGAATTTCAAACTATGCTATTGTTGCTAAGGACAGAATCTTTTGCTAATTGAAAAACTATGAGCTGAGGTATATACTTTCCTTTTTCTCATCTCAATTATCTACTCGTCTTGAGCTTTGAAAAAGAAAAAAAAACCAGAAGCTTTGAATTTAATTAAAATTGAAAATCAGTAACTGAACCTGAAAGTCTCCAATATGTCAAGGAAACTAAATCTATAGACAAAAACAGAGTTGATTTAACCTGAATTGAATCAGGTTTAGCAATATAGCCCAGGTGAGTTGTGAAAACAGAAAATAAGTCAACTGCTATTATCACATACTGAAACTGGCACTATTCACTGGTGTATCTGAAGATCATAATTAACATGATCCCGTCAGATAGCACCAAATTTCCTGAGTGACTTGTGGGTTTTTGCATAATTGTGGTGGGTGTCAATAGCAGATTCAAACTCTGCCAGTTCACAGGAATGGCCTTCTCTCAGGCGTCTTTGTGGAAAAGCATATCCACCAAAAGATCTCCCCAATGCTCTCCACCTTGTTGCATCACTTCCATGTGGCCTCATATTCGACAAAAGCCAAGTGAGTTGTTGACAAGTCTGACTTTTGATACAAGTGATAATCAAAATATTTCATATGGTTTAGTATGGCTAATCCTTCCTCACATGCATAGTATGATCCAGTCACCATATATGGAGTCAGGAAGGAATTCTTCATCTACAGGATGCTGAATAAGCTTCAATGGCATTCTTTCACTCTGGATCATCCTTCAAGAATCACCCAATATGTTTGGCAGGGTTGATTTTAAGTGGGTTAGTTCTGATGGCATATTGATTTCATGTTTGTCCCAAACTGACTTTAATTTTAGATGTTTGACAAGACAGTACATGGAATCCACATCTTGGTTACATAGTGGTTAGTTATATAGTCCTTTTATTACTGAAATTTTCCTGGAGCAGTTCCTTGCAGTGAGAGCGGTCGTCTAAGCCCCCTTTCCCAAAATGAGATTGCGGATCTTATAATTGGTCACAGACATAAGGCATGCCCATGAGCGTACCTCATTTTCTTTAGAGGATCACTGACTCAGAATGGCATTGAGGCTAAATGGATAAAAAGTGGGGATGCAGGGTCATCTGTCATGATTAGGCACAGAGTCAAAGTCTGCTACATTAAGAATGAAGGGCCTGGGTAACAATTTGTGTTTATGTTACTAAAGTTTCAGCCTGTTGCTTTTAAACTGAACTGAAGTTTCAGCTGCTTGTATTCCCAAATGGCAGTAACACTACACAATTACCCATTAATAACAATATCCTTCTTTATATGTATTTTATGGAAACAACTTACCTTTGAATAAATTATGTAAACACAATGGGCCTCATTCCAATGAAGTCAATAGAGCTACAATTTGGCTTCAATTTGGCCTGAGTACTGTAAATTGCCTGATTTATGAGTTGTGGCCTCACAATTTAGACTTTAAGCCTGACATATATTTCCCCCCTTATAATTAAAAAGCAATTACCGGTAATTGTTCTGCCTAAGTTCTAACAGCTAAAAAATGTTTTTGATTAATTATCAAAATGGTCATTTACTATTAGCAGAACAGATTACTTGGCAGCCCACAATACATTTAAGTAAACTTGTACTTTTAAAAATATCTTAATTAAAATTTAAATTCACAAATTAAGTCATATCTACACTTCAGATAAACCTAACAGGTTATAAATTAAACCACGGGTATGCTTCATACAGTGACCTTAGCCTATTCTGAGATCAAAAGGCTACACACTAGTGTCAAGCTGGCAGGGTTTATAAATTAATTTAACTCATGTCTAGATAATCATCCAATATTTTAATCAAAGCTCCTTGGGGACTTTTACATTGTGTAAATTAATTTTTGCAGGCAAGTACCTAGAGTGACTTTTAATCTAATCTCGTCAGAGGGGGAAAATTGTTTATTCCAATACTTCATTAAGCATCTCCTCCGGGTCACTAAAAGAGAGACACGAACAATTTTCTCCTGATGACTGTTCTGGCTAGACTTGGACAGCTCACCGTGTGCAAACCTGAGGACTGCAAATGCCGGGATTTCCAGTGCTGTTTGTAAATAAACAGAAATCTGCAGTCAAAATGTATTCATACGATTATATTCCCAAAGAACCAGAGTACTCCTGACAGTGGGATTTGAAAAAAACCCCACTGTTTCCCCCTGAAGCCTGGTCATGGCACTCATCAGGGCATGGAAGTTAGTAGGCTGAATTTAAATGTAACTATCATAATATGGTACATGGGGATTTAATTTAGACATCCCAGGTTAGGGTCTTAATTTAAGAGGCCACACTTAAAAGAGCCACAGAGAAGGCAGATGGAAAAGGCTACAAGAAGTTGAGGTAATAGACAGAAGGTGGTGGGGATTATGAAATGATTTCATAGTCTCTCTTTCTCTCTGTACTTTGTCTTGACAGCTGAAATCAGACTATTCAAGATAACTGTCCTCAGAATTTGTAAGGGGGGAGAGGGGGGACACCGCATCTGCTGTGCCAGGCCATCATCTCTGGAACTGGATTTCTCAGTTGGACCAAAAGAAACAGAATTTACTGATCTACAGGGCATGCTGCATGACTTATTTATTTACACACATCTTTTTGAAGAAGGTAGGTTGAATAAGAAGGGGTTCTCTTCTTTTTCTTGAAGGCTTTTGTATGGGGAAAAGTATTGTCATTGTTTTGGTGACATTTTTATATTTTTGTTGTCTTAATGCACCTAAACAATTGTGATAAGTACTACACATTGGAAAAAGTCAGGGAAAGTTACTAACTATCCCCTCTCAACTTTTCATAACCTTTTTAATGGATGAATTTAGGATTTTCCTCTCCCCCATTCCCAGTGATAATGTTACAGGCTCTGTTGGACAATGGTTGTGACATCACTAAAAAGGCCATCCAGCCATTAAGAATGTGGCTTTCGAAAACCGCTTACCTAACCATATTCTAATTAACTTTCTATAATACCAACTTCCCTTCATCCATACATCTGGATATTGTGATTGAAAGTTAGTTGTATGCAACTTATTTTGGTAGGCCAGAGTGGGCCCAGTTCACTGAGTGTCGCATCTACCACTGAAAACAACGGGTATGGAGGCCGCTCAGCACCTCACAGGAATAAGCCCAATGAGGGGAGGGGGGCGCTAACATTAGCTCCTTCAGCATGGGTTGTTCCTTTTCTAAAGGTTAAAGAAGCCAGAGAGGAAGCTATTTCAGTTTGCAGTCTTGTTAAATGTACAGTCAGAAACACCATTCTGTGCTAGAGTTACTGCACCTAAGACATTGCTGTTCAGATAAAAATCAATACCTAACAGTTGAGTACAGAAAAATCAGGAATTAGGTTCTTGAGCTATTGTGTGTTACAGCTACCAAGAAGGGATACAGAAGTAGTAAATCAAGTTTCTCTCTAATATTTTGTTGTATTAGCTATATTTAAGAACCTACCACTGTGATAAGGATTGTGGATAAGACTGACAATACTACCAAATCAATCATCAATATGGTATACAAAATGTTTTCCCCATGCATCCTAGCAACCAATTCATAGAACTCTAAATCTGGGCCGTAAAAGCAAAAACTGATGCCAAGAGTTCTATGAAATTTTCACAACATACGCAGATTTTCAAGTAGAGGGTTGTTTACACCCTTATTTTCCACAATTTGTTAGAAAAAGTCATACGCCTCTTGCACTGCATTCTTTCCTTGAAAGGGCTAAATATAGGTCTGCCATTCTAATCAAAGTTATTCTTGGCTCGTCACCTTAAAATTGTCTACCTTTATGTCTTTGTACAGGTTCACACAAAAAGTTGATAAAACCCAGAACTTGGCTGAATTTTTTATAGTATTTATCTCAACACCACAGTTTATTATCTTCAAAGACTATGTTGCCAAGATTTCAGTGGTTTGAACCAAAGGTTAACCAAATGTTATAGCAACGAAATGACTAAGCAACTATGATTCTGTTTCTGGGCTCTTTGTTGCTGTTTTAGAGATGACAGCATGTGAAAGATTAATAAAATACTTTATATTCTTGTGGCCATCCTACTACATCTTTCATGCAAACTCCCCAAATGAAATGAAACATTCAAAACACAGAGTCAACATATTTCCTATCCAAAGAAACAACAATCCATGCTGCTATAAGGCACGATTCCTTTGGCATATTGGCCAGTCAGTCAATTATCATAGGACAAAACCCTGCCTTTACCTTCATAGCAGAAAAGTATCCCCAAGCAGCTGACCTAGTGTGGTTCTGCTGCACAAGAAAAAGAGGGCAGGATTTGCAGACAAGTATGCAAAGGGTTCAGAGCTTGGAAACATGCAAGGGGGAGGCGCCGGAGATGAAACAAAGGTAGGTGAGGATACTCTTGTCTTCCCTCTCAGGATGTGTCTACATAACAGATGGGAAGTTGCGAACTTCAAACCAATACCCTAAAATTAGCAATCTAGCCGTGGCTACACGGGCAATGGCATGGGCTAGCCACCTGAGCACAATCCTGCCTAAGCCCCTGGTTACATACTGGACAGCTAGTACAAGCTGCTGCAGTCACACTGCTATTTTCAGGCACTAGGTTGAGCTGAGCTGCATGTGTATGGCTACCCAAGCTGGGAATTACACTTCCCAGCTGCTGGTAGCCAGACCCTGAAAGGTGGGAAGCTGGGGCAAAAGCTGCATAAGCAGTCACAATGGTTCATTCACTAGATAGATTACAGTGTACCAATACTGTAGCATACTATAATATACAGTGAATTCAATAGAATCACATACACAGTATCAACTGGTTTGCCTTATTTTTTATATTCTCTCTCTCTCTCTCTCTCTATTTTTATATATATATATATATAGCTATAGATATATATAGATATAGATATAGATATAGATATAGATATAGATATATTGGCAAGAGTTTTGTAAATATAGACATTATTAGTTTCACATACCTTTGCACTATTCATAAAATAGTTTTTTGGTCCCCTAAAGCACAAAGATCTTATATTTTGTTTTTCCTTTTTATCAGCCATCTCAGTTCTTTAATGGATAAGCTAGAGAGTAACTGCAGAGCAACATGACATGGCTTCTGAACCCAAGTTATTTTATTTACAGTCATGACTATTCTAATGCACGTCTGCTTTTCATCAAAATGGCCAAAAACCTATAGTACAGAGAGTTAAAAGGAATGTTTGGCAACCACCACAATGACACAATGAATGATAAAAACACTTACAGAGCAGTTACAGTCTACTCTGACAATGATCCAAGAAGCCCTATAATTTCAATAAGAGATGTTTGAACGTACACACGCAAAACACTATGCTAACAGCAATATTAAGGGGTGGACTGAGGCCAAAAAAAGGGAAGGAAATTCAAAGTTAAGACTGTTCTTGTGCACAGATGTTAAAGTTTTAGTGAGTCTAGTATGTTTGTGCTAATCACATTATTTCCTGCTACCAGGCAATTTAATATACCACATGAATTAGACATAGTTTTTAGAAATAATCTTATTAATTTAGTCCTATTAAGATACATACCAACCCACTGAACTCAAAGTATGATCATCCATCACCTACAATTCTGCGTATTTGTATCCTGTAATGTATTTTGTTTTGAAAATACTTGTATACTTTATTTGTGGATATATTCAGTCTAAGCTACTAATACAGCTTTAAGTACTCCCACTGTATGAAGACATTTTTGTTAAATTCTCCTATGCTTTCCCTCTTAGTTTCTGTTCATTTATGCCCCATTACTGAAATAATTCAGATTATTATATAAAGAATATAGGTGCCACAAACTATTCAAGATAAGCAATGTTCCACCGTGACCTCTGATTATTACAAATTGCCTCTTTTGGAGTTCCACAACAACTATTATCCCTATAGCTCACCCTGTTGTAATCTTTACATATATTCCATCCATCCCCCCCAACACCTTTTCACTATTTGCACCCTGTGACAGAACATACCTGTGTCCACACCTTATACACTATTATAATAATCTTTGTACAAAGTACACCTTTGTGAGATGTCATTTAAAAACTCAATTTGCTGATCAATATCATCATGAAAAAATGCACATAGCAGCATTATATGTGAAATTATAAACATAAGCTGAGATCGTGTCTAAAAGCATGTTTTCCAGAGAAGTCTGGACTTCTGAGAAGTCTGGACTGGCCAAACCAGTTCCTCAGAGACAAAAAACAAACTGATGCCCAGCCCAGTGTAAACAAGGCTGATGGACCATTACCTGCTAAGTGGCCATTCTTTGGCAGGAAAGGGAGCAGGGGCAAAAAATCTACATCTTAGCAAAGAAACAGCATGGAGTTCCCTTCCACACAGACTGCTTGTCGCCTTGCTCCCAGCTGGAAATGCTTCTCAAAGGGGGGACAGGACTACAAAAAAAAAGGGGGGGGGGCAGACACCCTAAGGCACCCTCCTGTCTCTCTGCCCATAAATTCATCACACCAGAAGGGACAAAGGAAGCAGCCATTGAACTGGGGACTGGATCCTGAATTAAGAAGTTTGGTCAATGAGACTGCTGAAAGCATGCGGTGAGAAAACTTTGCTTTGAATTTAATGTCGTTTGTTAAGCTAGGCACCAGCTGCATTTTATCTTTGTTTTTCTTGTAACCATTTCTGACTTTTATGCCTCATTATGTGTACTCACTTAAAATCTCTCTCTTCATAGTTAATAAACTTGTTTTAGTGTTTTATCTAATCCAGTGTGTTTGAATTGAAGTGCCTGGGAAATTCTATTTGGGGTGGCAATCTAAGTGCATATTATGTCTATTAAAGTAACAACACACTTTATATAATTTGTATTGTCCAGGAAAGGGCTGGACAGTACAGGACATACATTTCTGGGGGGAAATCTAGGACTGTGGGTATGTGGGGGGTCACCTTGCAATATAACTAAGGCTGGTAAGAGCCAAGGCTGGGAGTGACTTGCATGCTTGAGGCTGTGAGCAGTCCAGACTGAAGGCTACAGCAGCAAAGTATTGCAAAGGGTACCCCAGGTTAGCAGGCAAGGTGACACATCAACTCATTACCCTGGGTATGTCACACATCTCATAGCAGATATTTCACCAGCCCTTTGCACATATTCATTATGAGTTCTTTTGATCTACGGCCCATTTTTGTACTCATACCTCCTCAGTATCCTGTAATTTAACACTTATTTTTCACTTTTTGATACAAAGGAAACTGGGTGGCTTTTTTTTTGTTTTGTTTTTATTTTTCCCTGGTTGTGTGGACTCATGAGCAGCTGAAGATATGGATGCAACAGCATCTCTTTCAGCAGCAGAGATAAGGAAAGCAAAAAAGTAGCAACAGTAGCATCTTTTAAGAGGGACTTTGCTAAGGTATTTTTCCCTGGAAGACATCAAGCAAGCAGAATTCAGGTTCAACATGAATTCAGAGAAAGAATATGTGGTCATTCAAATGTCTCAACTGTTTCTTTTACAATAGATACTATAGCTGGGTCAATGAGAAAGCAATATACTTTAGTAGAAGATTCAGGGCCCAATCCTGCAATTACATTGATTTCAGTGAGGCTTCATGATTTAACATGTTTATTCACTATACTATAGATTAAACACCTGGCTCAGAATCTTTGAAATTTTCAATCTGGAGTTTCAGATCTTGAAATTAGGGCTGTCAAGCAATTAAAAAAAATTAACCACGATTAATCGCGCTGTTAAATAATATAATACCATTTATTTAAATATTTTTGGATGTTCTCTACATTTTTGAATATATTTATTTTAATTACAACACAGAATACAAAGTGTACAGTGCTCACTTTATATTTTTTTATTACAAATATTTGCAATGTAAAAAACAAAAAAAATTCACCTAATTCAAGTACCGTAGTGCAATCTCTTTATCATGAAAGTTGAACTTACAAATGTCGAATTATGTACCAAAAAAAAAAAAAACAAAAAAAACCTGCATTAAAAATAAAACATAAAACTTTAGAGCCTACAAGTCCACTCAGTCCTACTTCAGCCAATCACTCAGACAAACAAGTTTGGTTACAATTTGCAGGAGATGCTGCTGCCTGCTTCTTGCTTACGATGTCACCTGAAAGTGAGAACAGGCGTTTGCATGGCACTATTGTAGCTGGTGTCACAAGATATTTACGTGCCAGATGTACTAGAGAGTCATATGTTGCTTCATGCTTCAACCACCATTCCTGAAGGCATGTGTCAATGCTGATGATGGGCTCAGCTTGATAACAATCCAAAGCAGAGCGGGCTGATGCATATTCATTTTCATTATCTGAGTCAGATGCCACCAGCAGAAGGTTGATTTTCTTTTTCGGTGGTTCGGGTTCTGTGGTTTCTGCATCTGAGTGTTGCTCTTTTAAGACTTCTGAAAGCATGTGCCACACCTTGTCCCTCTCAGATTTTGGAAGGTACATCAGATTCTTAAATCTTGGGTCGAGTGCTGTAGCTATTTTTAGAAATCTCACACTGGTACCTTCTTTGCGTTTTGTCAAATCTGCTCTTAAAATGTTCTTAAAACATGTGCTGGGTCATCATCCAAGACTGCTATAACATGAAATATATGGCAGAATGCAGGTAAAACAGAACAGGAGTTATACAATTCTCCCCCAAGGAGTTCAGTCACACATTTAATTAACAAATTTTTTTAATGAGCATCATCAGCATGTCCTCTGGAATGGTAGCAGAAGCATGAAGGGGCAAACGAATGTTTAACATATCTGGCACATAAATTCCTTGCAATGCCAGCTACAACAGTGCCATACGAACGCCTGTTCTCACTTTCAGGTGACATTGTAATTAAGAAGCAGGCAGCATTATCTCCCGTAAATGTAAACAAACTTGTTTCTCTTAGCCATTGGCTGAATAAGGAGAAGGGCTGAGTGGACTTGTAGGCTCTAAAGTTTTATATTGTTTTGTTTTTGAGTGCAGTTATGTAACAAAACAAATCTATATTTGTAAGATACACTTTCACGATAGAGATTGCACTACAGTACTTGTATGAGGTGAATTGAAAAATACTATTTCTTTTGTTTATCATTTTTGCAGTGCAAATATTTGTAATAAATAATAATATAAAGTGAGCACTGTATACTATTCTATGTTGTAATAGAAATCAATACATTTGAAAATGTAGAAAAACATCCAAAAATATTTAATACATTTCAGTTGGTATTCTTTTGTTTAACAGTGCGATTAATCGCGATTACTTTTTTTGAGTTAATCACGTGAGTTAACTGCGATTAATCAACAGCCCTACTTGAAATATTTTAACCAATTAGCTAGCATCACTAAAATGTATGGATATAATATCCTGTTGTGTAAACCCTTTAAGCCTTACAGCATGCATGTGTCTTCTGATTGAAAATCAGATAATTAACAATCATTAAGGCCCTACTTGAATTGCAGGATGACTGTACAAAAATTGCAGCTGAGTTGCGGACAAGCCATCAAAATTTGTGGAAAAGTAATAATGAACATTATTATTTGCACTAGTAAAGGTCATTATTACTTTTCCCCGATTTTCCACGGTCAGCCACCCAGGGCTGAGAGCAGAGGATCCCGCTGTTGGCTGCCCATGGCTCAGGGCGGGGCGAAGGGACTGAGAGCAGGGACCCAGGGCTGAGAGTGGGGGCTCTAACAATCTTTAGATCGTTACAATGACAGACATAATATAAAGTTGTCATGTTGGAATCTTCCCTTGAAAGGTTTTCAGTTTTTGATTTTTAAAACACAAGCTCACAAAATTATCTGTATTAATCCTGATTTAACTAGTGACACATTAAATATATTTGAAAGCAGGACTGTTTTGAAAAATGTAGAGAATACCCACCAAATGCTGGCTAGAACTCATTACTGAGGTGCGGGTATTTTCTTATTCAACAGATCTACTCACAGTAATGACAAATATATGTTTTTATTACTTTTGGGGCAATATAAAGCTGCCCAGCTAGGGCAGCTGGAGTTTTCTTTAGTAAAGGAAAATCTTTGGGTGGGGTAAAACTGGCATGGCAAGCTCTACATCTCTTGCTTCTGGCCTCCTTCAGGTAGGAGGTAGCAGAATGCTCCCTAGTGAAATATTTCTGCTGGTGTCATTACAGCAGCTGTTTAGTCTGCTTTTAGTTACACTGGGGCCAAAGCAGACGCCCGCTAGGCTTAGGATTGAGGAAGAGGAAAGGAAGTTTACACCTAGTTTTCACTCCGTCAGGTCTTGCCCTGCGCATAGCTTAACTGGACTCAAGGATCCATTTATCGACGGCCCTAGTTGTCTTAGGCCCTGTCTACACTGGCAAGTTTCTGCGCAGTAAAGCGTCTTTCTGTGCCGTAACTCCCGAGGTGTACACACTGCCAAGCCACTTAGTGTGCAGAAACTGTGCAGTTGTAGCACTTTAAAAAGGATCACCCGAGTGAGAGGCGTACAGCTTTCTGCGCTAGGGCTACAGCGCTGCGGTGCCAGTGTAGACACCGTGGTCGATTATAGTGCTGCAATTGGCATCCAGGAGGTGTCCCACAATGCCTGTTCTCGCCTCTCTGGTCATCGGTTTGAACTGCCCTGATGTCAGGTGACCAACCGTCATCCCCACCCCGCACATTCCTTTGGAATTTTGAAAGTCCCCTTCCTGTTTGCTCGGTGATGCTTGCAGTGGTCTCAGCACATCTTTCCAGGTGTCCATGCCTGCTCCATGCACCAGGCGATCCCCCGCTTGCAGCAATGCCGAGCTGCTGGACCTCATCAGCATTTGGGGAGACGAGGCTCTCCAGTCCCAGCTGCGCTCCAGCCGCAGGAATTATGATATCTATGGACAAATTTCACGATGCATGACAGAAAGGGGCCATGACCGGGATACACTGCAGTGCAGAGTCAAAGTGAAGGAGCAGCGGAATGCCTACCACAAGGTGCGGGAGGCAAACTGCCACTCTGGTGCTGCGCCCCCAAACTGGCGATTCTACAAAGAGCTGGACACGATACTCGGCGGTGACCTCACCTCCACTGCAAAGACCACTGTGGATACTTCGGTGGCTCGTGTGCCAGTTGAGAGTGGACCGAGCCAGGAGGAGGAAAACTTGGACGAGGATGTGGACGGGGAGAAGGACCCAGAGGCAGAGGATGACTCAGAGATCAGAGATGCATGCAGCCAGGAGCTCTTCTCTACCCTGGAGGAGGCTAGCCAGTCACAGCTGTCGGAGGTTGGTGAAGCGCAAACAGGAGAGGAGGCCCCTGGTAAGTGGATTTGATTTTGGGAATCGCTGAAGCGAGTTGTTGGGGGCAGGAGGATTGCAGAAAGCAGGCTTGTCTCCCACCACATGCCTAGTCTGAGCGGCAGAACAGGCTGTTGATTGACTCCCTCACTTCACTTATGATGTACTCCACCATCGAGAAACAGGAATTGATAGGAGTGGCGGGACAGCGAGAAGAGGGACTGAAAGGAGAACGTGGCACACCAGAATGAAGCCACGGAACAGCTCTTAAAGATTATGGAGCGCCAAGCAGATACGCTCCAGGTGATACTAGCTCTTCAAACCGAGCAGCTCCGTGCCCGCCCTCCCCTGCAGCCGCTGTCGCAAAACTCTTTCCCATGCTCCCCCCAGACACCGCAACCCACTCTTATCAACCTCCTGGCTCCAGCCTATTCCTGCGGCATTCCACTCCTCCCCCCTTACAGTCCAGCACTGCGGACTCCCACTACCCACTGCACTCAACACCCATCCCTCTGCAGTTTGGCCCTGCTGAAGTACAGTACCCGCTGCATTGTACTCCAAATGATATGAAGGTTGGATATGATCCCTGGACATACACAAGTCTTTACCCATCCCGGGACACCTTCTCCTCCCGAGACCTTCCCTTCCCTCATCCCCCTCACTGCGGATGTTTTTTTTGTTTGACTCTCTCCTCCAGTTGTTGTTTTTTAATAAAAGAATTGTGTTGGTTTGAAAGCAATCTTTATTCTATTAATTGAAAGCAAAAGCAGCCCTGCAAAGCAACATACAATTATGTTAAACCCACATATTGCATCGTCTGCACCAATCACCTCCTAGCATTACAAGCACTGCACTCCCGAACATACCAACAAATATTAGTGGCTTTCAGCTTCAAATTGCTGTCTCAAAGCATCCCTGGTCCTTATGGCAACGTGCTGTGCCCCTCTAATAGCCCTGGTCCCTGGCTGTTCAAACTCAGCCTCCAGACACTGGGCCTCTGTGGTCCAGCCCTGAGTGAAGCTTTCACCCTTCCCTTCACAGATATTATGGAGCGTACAGCATGCGGCTATAAGCATAGGAATATTGTCATCGGCCACGTCCTGCTTCCCACAGAGGTAGCGCCAGCGGGCTTTTAAACAGCCAAAAGCACACTCAACAGTCATTCTGCACTTGCTCAGCCTGTTGAACCACTCCTTGCTGCTATCAAGTTGCTCCGTGTATGTCTTCATAAGCCATGGCATTAAGGGATAGCTGGGGGGTCTCCCAGGATCACAATGGGCATTTCAACTTCCCCTATGGTGATCTTCTGGTCTGGGAAGAAAGTCCCTGCGTGTAGCTTCCTGAACAGGCCAGTGTTCCGAAAGATGCATGTGTCATGCACCTTTCCGGATCAGCCTGCATTAATGTCTGTGAAATGCCCATGGTGATCCACAAGCGCCTGGAGAACCATTGAGATATACCCCTTGCGATTAATGTACTCGGTAGCTAGGTGGTCTGGTGCCAGAATTGGAATATGCGTGCCATCTATCGCCCCTCTGCAGTTAGGAAAGCCCACTTGTGCAAAGCCATCTACGATGTCACGCATGGTGCCCAGAGTCATGGTCTTTCACAGAAGGATGAGATTTATGGCCCTGCACACTTCCGTCAACACGAGTCCAATGGTAGACTTTCCCACTCCAAACTGGTTAGTGACCTTTCGGTAGCACTCTGGAGTAGCCAGCTTCCACAGTGCAATCGCCACATACTTCTCCAACGGCAGGCAAGCTCTCATTTTCGCATCCTTGCACCGCAGGGCTGGGGTGAGCTCATCACACAGTCCCATGAATGTGGCTTTCCTCATCCGAAAGTTCTGCAGCCACTGCTCGTCATCCAAGATGTGCATCATGATGTGATCCCACCGAGTCTGCTTGTTTCCCGAGCCCAAAAGCGGAGTTCCACTGTGGTCAGCACCTCCGTGAATGCCACAAGCAATCTCATGTTGTAGCTACTATGCGTGGCGAAATCAATGTTGCACTCCTCTTGCCTTTGTAGTTTAAGGAATAACTCCACTGCCACTCATGACGTGTTGGTCAGAGCGAGCAGCATACTAAGGATCCATTCCCGCAGCTTGAAGAGGCAGGGCGTGCAGTACACAACCGTTGAAAGATGGTGTCAAATGCGGACGGAAGCACAGGGATTACTGGGATGCAAAGCAATGCATCACGGGGCATTGGTACAGGATTCAGGAGGTCCCGTGACCCCCTTCGCCTTCCCACAACTCTTAGCGGCAGAAGAGGAAGAGATGCTCTGTGGAATAGCTGCCCAGAGTGCACTGCTCCGAATACCGCCACAAGTGTGAACAAGCTATTGTGAACACAGGCAGCTGACAGTGTGAACACACAACACTATTTCCCTTCATCACTCTCTGAGCAGCGCAGTAACTCTGCCAGTGTAGACATGCGCTTAGTAACAATACTGTAAAGCAAACCCAACATACTACCAATTTATTATCAGAACAGATGAACACTTAATCAGAAATAGCTAAGCAAGAAATAAAAAGACATGGAATGAGGAGACCCACTTATGTTACAACATACGCAGATGTGAACTTACCAGTCCAATTTGTAAAGAAAACAAATTGCAAAGAAATTATGAAAGAATTCAACAAAGTTTAATTGGCTAGAGAGTAAAATAAATAACAAAGAAAAATGCATAAACTAACCATAACTTTCAAAACCTAAAATTTAACAAACAGAAGATGTGAAGTGCCTTGCTCTGAAATAAACTCCATAAGACAGCCAAGAACTAGTAATGGGAATTAAATCAATTTGTGCTGTAAAATATAACAAAAGGCCCACCCCACCATCTTTTGAATGCAAAATTTCCACTGACTTCAGTGAAAATATGTGAATTGACTGCGAGCCTTTTACAACTTTACAGCGCTTCACAAACATTAACAAAGTAAACCTCACAACTCACCCAGTACTAGGTAAGTGTAGTTTCCCCATATTACAGTTGGTGAAAACACTCAGAGGGATAAGTGACCGTTCCTCAGGGATTCAGAGTGAGTAAACTGAAAAGCCAGGTTTAAAATTGAGACGTTCCTGCCTCTCAAACCTCTGCTTAGTCCATTAGACCATACTGCTTTGTTAAGAGTGCCTTATTCATGAAGTTGGAGTTGCAGTCTTTTGATGACACTTCATGTTTTTTATATTTTTAGACAGTCTCTTGTTGTAGGTATATACAGAGAGATCAAAAAACCCAAACTTCTGTGATTTGCCTATCTAACATACTTATATCTCTCTTCTACCATAATATCTGAGCACCTCACAATTTTTAATGTATTTATCCTCAACACCCCTGTGTGGTAGGGAAATACTATTATCCCCATTTTACAGATGGGGAACTGAGGCACAAAGGACCAGAGTTATCAAGGTATGTAGATGTTGTTCTGCTCAATATTACAGAGCCTAGCTGATTTAGAAGCCTAAGGGTACCTCAACACGGCCCTGCAGTTTGGACTACAGGAGTGTGTCTTGCAGCATATACTAGAGAGCTGCACTGTAACTCCCACGTGGATGTTGCGGGCGTGAACTAAAAGGTAAGTGGTTTACATTAACATACTCCTCTGCACTAAGTTAATGTGAACCATGTACCTTTTTGTGCCTGCACCATCTGCATGGCGGAGTTATAGCACAGCATACTAGTGCACACGGCAATTCTCACCCCTGTAAGTCTGAACTGTGGGGCCACACAGGGTCTCATTTTCAAAAGTGAAAAGTTAATGGGTCTTACGCTTGTCTGTTACAGCTGTCCCCCTGCTGCATTCCTTTTTTCCCCTCTCCTTTCTGTTTGTCCTGTGTGGCCGCCCCTCCCGGCCATTGTACTAACTAAAGTCACAGCCCTATTCTTTGGAATGGCTTGTACAGACTAACTGGAGCCATTGCTCTGCCTAGGGAGGGGGCTTCTTGCTTCTTTGTTTGGTTCCTTTGTTCAGACCCAGGCTCGGTGTGGGGGGCGCTGCCCAGAAATGCAATACCTGAAGTGGCCAACTAATTAAGCATATGAGTCATACCTGTGGCTCAGAACATGCCCAGGCATGCCTATGCTTACCTGCAGCCTTTCCCTGCCTTCTCTCCTCCCCTGTATCAAGAGGAGCCAATCAAAAGTACTGGTGGGAAACTGCCTGAGTTTGCCTTTAAAGCCGGACATTTTCTGATCAGACCTCGGAGAAGGTCCTTGCTTTGCCACCTGGTCTGATCAGCTAGGGGTCTTTGGGGGGCCCCCTCCCCGCTCTTGTTTGTTTTTGAGCATACCCCCGTTTTTAAACTCCCCTCCCACGAACAACGAATTTGTGCCTGGAGATCTCCTGATTATTGTAAGCGAATCGAGTCCTCTCTCCATCCTCCGATGCTACTGCCGTTCCTGTCTCTGTGCTTGCTGCTGTCCTGGGGAATGGTAAGAACTCCCTCTTGCAAACTCCCCCTGTCCTAGCTGCTGGCCTTGTTTCCCCAGCAGACAGACTCAAGCTAACTCCTTGGTCTGTATCTGTAATCTGTTTCTGGCTCCGCAGCGCCTTTGCTGCTAGAAATAAGCCTGTGCCGCTGCTAGGCTGTGCCTTCCTGGACTGTATCCTGGGCTGCCGGCTTGCAGCCACCCCACTGCTGCGGCCACCACTAGCGCCTTCCCCTCCCCCCCCCCCCCCCGGGTTGTACCCTGGGCACACACCACTCTTCCCTCTGGAACTGCTCCCCCTCCCGATCAAAGAAGTGGCAGGGAGTGTAAGGTGTACCTATTAGAATCAGGTTCTTAGTCCAGATAAGTTGTAATTTCATTTTGCATAGCTGTGGTTAAGTTAGGTTTAAAAAATTGTTGCATTGTGCTCTGTTACTTGCTAATTTGTGTAGTCTTGGTTAAGTTAGATCATAGATAAGATTTTGCTGTGTTCTGTATAATTGTGGTTAAGTCTGTCTTCCCGCTACCCCCCCCCGAGCTTGCCCATGTGTCCCCCCGAGCTCCCCAGTCACTCGTTGCAGTCTCTCTGCTGTTTAAACTTGCAGCCTGTCTGCTCTCTGTGTCTCCCTGAATTTAAATCTCCCTCCGCAGCGCCTCTGCCTTTGGTCTCCGCTCCACCACGTGCTCCTCTTCCCCCATCCCCCAACCTCATTCCTCTAACCACTGCCTTTCTCTCTCTCTCTCTCTCTCTTAATCCCTTCCCCCACGTGCTCACCCCGCTCCTACTGCGGCCAAACCTCAATTGTATTACTAAAGTCTAGCATAAACCCCCATTGGTTATCCTTTTCCTTTCTAACACACCTCACATTTTACATTTACACCACTGTGACATATTTTTACCTAGAGTTGTTGGTTATTGAACACATTTTACCCATAACTCTTAGTTGGTTATATGCTGCTGTGACACACCCTTTACATAGAAACTGTTAGCTACCTGTTACATTTATACTTCAGTGTTAATTGGTTACCAACTGTATTGTACCCAACTGTATTGTACCCCACTATTGAAACCCCCTATCCTATTTACTAAAAGAAACCCCTCCCCAATTGTTTACCTTAACAAACCCCATACCCCTCACTATTGAATTTTCCCTGTTTTTACATTTTCTTAATAAAGTTTATTTTGCACCCCACCAGTGCAGTAGTTGTCTCCCAAGATCCCCTACCTGCTGGCAGGGTCAACGCTCTGAAGTCAATTGGACATCACAATGGTGAGCAGAGCAATGCCTAAGTACCTTTAAAAATCTAGGCCAAAGAAACTGAATGACTTGACTAGAATCTATGGAAGAGCAGAAAATTAAACCTGGGTCTCCCACATCCCATGCTAATGTCCTAATCACTGGATCATCTGTCCTCTGACTCATATCACATCATGATCATATCTAATAGCATAAGAAATGCTAGGAGAAATAGTTCAAGCTACTGAACACAACCACATTACTCTGCTTGAGTGAGAGATTTTCATACTCTCTACAATCAATTATTTTCCACATTGAAAGTCCATGATACTGAAACTAATATTTTGACATTATTTTTTTTTTCTCATTTCTTCTTTCACTTATTTTCTCAAGTGGTAGTACTGGAATAGTTAGTGGGCCCAGTAAACTTCCACAATCTTTCTTCAATATCTCTTCTACCTCTTAAAAATATCTTTAAATACTTCCTAGAATTGCAGCTGTCCAGCAGTACTTCTAAGAGTCTCTGCTTACAGAACTGCTAATCAAGCTGAGCAACAGAGAGGTGAGCCAATGAAAAAGGTTGGAAGGACAAGCATTTCAAAGACATATAACAACTTTCCAAAATAAAGACATCTGGCATACACTGTTTCCAACCTAAAATATGAAGAATGCAGTTTCACTTATGCTTACTGTGCCCAGTATTCTGAATCATATGGGCATAGTAGTTCTCACTCTCTTGGAAATAATAAAATCTTTCTAGTTATTGGACAGTATTCCCTGGATGCTTAGATTGTAAGAGTTGTTTGACAATTTTTAAGCTTTATGGTTGCAGAAGACAAATTTGATGTCACCAAAGAAAAATATTTGCATGAAGAAAATTGATTTAATTCTTATGTGCCTAATCTGGACAAAAATGAATGGTATTAATTATTATACAATCAACCCATTTCTATCTAACTCATTTGGTTGAATATTTAATAAAATGCCATTGCAAGGATGCTAAAATAATCTAATCCCTGACAAAAAGCATCTTAATACAGAACAATCTTTCCTTACATGTGTTTTCCACATATAATTTTCCAGCCCCCGAAGGCTATGGAACTTCATATTGTTTCCCATTTAAACTACCTGCCTTTTCCTTGTAAAAACTATTAATAAATCCTAAAAATGAAAACTAAGGACTTAATTCTTCAAATACTTAGTACCAGGCATAGTGCTTCCCACTGTGAGTAGACCCAAATAACTCAACAGGATTACTCAAAGTTTTAATTATATAGTTTTCAGCTCCTCCAAAGAGAGCTAGACATAGTGCCTACACTAAATATCTGAAGCAGAAAAATAAGCATCTCCTGCAAAACAGGATAAAGCATCATTTTAGGATTGCGTATTTATTTTAAGTCAATATTTTATGCACTCAGGTTTGTTTGAAATATATTCCCCACAATCAAAACTGCTAATATTCTAAGTTATGATTAATCAAGGTATTGTACAGGTATATAACTTGGAGTACACACGCTTTTCAGATCCAAGTATCTTTACAACTACTGCCAATCTTTACTTTCAAGGCAGAGAAAAATATTTCTTATGGAAAACTAAAGGGCTAGTTAAAGAAAAAACAGAAGAGAAAATAAAGAATGCCACCTATGGAATTTTACTTAAGTTGAATGACTGTAAATGCTAGCCAAGCAACCATAGCAGCAGAAAATAAACATAATTGAAACAGTTTCTAGATGACACTTGTACATGTTGTAGATTACAACACTGCCCATATGGAGATATCATTTAAACTAATACACAAAATGTAATAAACACTGTAGAATACTATAAACAAAGTTATCTAATTAACCTAAGTAAAACGGAACATAATACCTATGATAGCAAAGCATCGAAGTATTAACTATTATTGTAATACTTTTGCTACTTATATACTTGGCATAACTTTAAAATCTCTTAGGAGAAACACCCTTACTCAGGGAATGGAAAGAATGTTCTTAAGGACTGTGGAGGAAAAGTATTCTTAAAGTCCATTCCCAAAAGACCACATGATGATGCTGGTAGATAGAGACACGTGTTTTGAGGATTTAGCTGTGATATGTCCCTCATTAAAAGATATCTGTCCTCCTGTCAATGTGTCCCACAATGTCCAGGCCCTTTTGGATTGCCCGCTATGAGTGGTGATCATATCTTTCATTTCTCTTTTAGCAGATTATGCCATTACTTCTCAGATGCAGATATAGACACAGTGGCACATACTTTTGGCACTTCAAGACTGACCTACTGCACATTGCTCTATCATGACCTGACCCTGAAGGTCATCTAAAAACTACAACTGGGTTTATCATGCAATTGCCTGCCTGTTAAGTAAGGCAGACAAGCATGAGAGAGAACAGTCCTCTATTGCATACATTGTCTGCTTATCCAAAAAGGGGCCATTTCAAAATCCTTGATTCCTTTACTTCAAGCTCTAAATAGGCTAAGGCAAATCCTTCAGAGAGAGTTTTTTGCTTCACACTCCGCCACTGACAATGTTTTGATTGAGAGGCTGAGACAGATAGAGCCCAAAGATCCAGATAAGCACAAGTCTTGCCACTTTGAGCGAATGTTGCAAGATTTCTCTTTTTAGCAAAACTGAGTTGCAAAATGGCTTCAAGCTGGATACTTTAGTAAACAAACATCTAGCTTTGATTCTTTAAAAACATAACTGGCTTTAATCTATGGCAGGGGTTCTCAAACTTCATTGCACAGTGACCCCCTTCTGACAACAAAAATTACTATATGACCCAGGAGGGGGGATCGAAGCCTGAGTCCGTCTGATTCCCACCACCCCGGGTGGGGAGCCAAAGTCAAAGCCCGAGCCCCACTGCCCTGGACAGGGTAGCGGTCAAAGCCGAAGCCCAAGGGCTTCAGCCCCAGCCAGGGGGCGTGTACCCTGAGCCCAATCCCTCGGGCTTCGGCTTCAGCCCCAAGCCCCAGTTTGAGAACCGCTGATCTATGGAGAAGGGCATAGGGACTTTGTTCCTCTTCCTTGAGGGAACTGATGTACTCTACAAATATTATTGTGATGGGCACTTTAAAAATATGCCAAGTAATACTGGTGATAAAACATATGGGATTATTATCAGGATATTATACATCTGTTAGCTACAGCAACTCTTTAATGACCTATATAGAAGTTTTGGGAGTGCAAGATATGCAGTATGTGACCTAAATTCTTATGCAGTTAGAAATAAAAGGGAAGGCGTTCTTTAGTAAAAGTGTGTTTTTCTGATGCATTTAAATTATCTAGTGGGAAAGAATTTGGGAAGTGCTGGTGAGATCGAATATCACTTGTTGGAAACTAATGAAGAATCCTTCTGATTTCATTATATATGTGGCATCTTTCACAGTTGAAGATCTTCTCATTTAACCTCATTAATGAAATTTCTTATTCAAAAAAGATCACTGGACACCTCTGTTAGAAAAAAATATAACCACTAAGAAGGAATTCTCAGGATCACTCCAATGATGCTGTGATGCACTGTACCTCAATGTAGCACCTTGTAATCCCCATATTCATCATTCATATGTGGTTGAGATATTTCAGACATGCTTTGTAAGATATCATATGAAAGGCCATGATCTGCTGAAACTCATTGTTCTGTCAAAATATGTATATCGTTATTGTGTATGGAGTTATGAGATTTTGCTATATGGCTGTTATTGAAATGTTGAGAGCTTGGGAAACACTCACTGGTAGCTCTCCAGTGACAATAAAGGTGGCGTGGGTGTGTTAAGTGACCATCATGAGCCATTGACCATCAGGGGACTTGTAAACAAGAGATTTAAAATTCTGTAAGAGACAGTTGAGCACAATGGGGATTGCTCAATGCTGTGACTCAGCATGGCTCAGCAGGACATACCTGGGCCATTATCTTTCCTGGGACATGAATTGAGAGTATAAAATAAGGGACAGTGGCATCATGAGTCCACCTCTTTCCTCCTCCACCTACGCTGAAGGCAACAAGAATGCTGGAAAGACAAAGATTTTGAACTGAGAAGACTGGTCCCAGGCTGAAAAGGAAATTCAGCCTGTGTATTAAGAACTGTAACCTGCCTGCAATATCCAGCGGCGTGAGAAAAGCTGTTTGATTCAAATCTTGCTTAGTCTGAAAGTTTAGGATTTAAAATGCATGTTTACTTTTTATTTTCTTAGGTAACTATCTCTGATCTTTATGCCTACCACTAATAAACACTTAAAATCTATCTTTCTGTAGTTAATAAACTTGTTTTAATGTTTTATCCTTACCAGTGAGTTTGTCTAAAATGCTTGCGGAATCTGCTCAGATTACAAAGGCTAGTAATCATGTCCACTATCCTTTGACGAAGTGATGAACTTCCGTATATACTCGTTCATAAGCCGAATATTTTTGGTAAAAAAGTGACGCATCAAAGAGAGGGGGTGGGCTTATAAACGGGTCTACACCAAAATTTGATGATTTTAAACTCTGTGGAATCATTGAATTGAATATCTAATACATTGTTGTTTTGTTTACCTGGGGAGTCTGCAGGCATGGAGCCCCTCAGCTCCCTGTGGCTGCGGTTCGCCGGTCCCAGCCAATGGGAGCTGCGGGAAGTGGCGCCACGTCCCGCAACTCCCATTGGCTGGGACCGGTGAACTGCAGCCACAGGGAGCTGAGGGGCTCCATGCCTGCAGATGCTCCAAGTAAACAAAATGTCCCAACCTGTCAGCGGCTTACCCTGACAGGCCGGGAGCCAAAGTTTTCCAACCCCTGAAATATAAGGTCGGCTTATAAAAGGGTCATACAGTTTTTGCTATTTTTACCTATCCATTTTGCGGGGGGGGTCGGCTTATAAACGAACGGGCTAATGAACGAGTATATACAGTAATTAATGAGCTTGCATTGTTCAAGAGATGATCCTGAGCGCTGGTGTTTCCCTGTGTATGATTCATGAGTGACTTAGAGAGCATTCATGTAACTAAGTGGGTATGTCCCTGAATGAGGTTGACTGAGTGACCACAGCACCTTGAAAGGTTTGCTTCTTGTCACTAGCAAATCATCATGGAGGAGTGTTAAGGGGCACAGAGATCCCACAGTTCAATGTTGTACCACAGGAATCCCATCATAGATGCATCTATAAATGATTTGGTGAGAAATCACTTTATACATCTTGATTTTATAGCTCCTTTGTATAAAGGAGCGTAACATGTCTTCTTAAAAAGTTATCCTTTCCACCCATTAGCTGATAAAGGAAATCAGCTAAACGTCACTATATATATATATATATATATATATATATTAAGAAGAAGAAAAAATGTTCCAAAACCCAAGGTGGGTGGACAAAGAGGGACACACTTAAATTATGAATCACTATTATTTATTATTTGTGTTAGCATAGCACTTACGAGTCCTAGTCATGAACCAGACGCCACTTTGCTAAATGTTGTGCAAACACAGAGCAAAAAGATTGTCCCTGCCCCAAGATGTCTTCAGCTTGGGGAAAAAAAACAGTGACGGTTTTCTACATGTGGAGCAACAAATGTTATCGATTACATCTCTACCTAACTGTATAAATGTCTGGAAAAGAATCAGAAAATCTTGCAAATTGGCCAAGCTTGCTACTAAGAAATGGATGGCTCCACTTCATGTTTTAAAAAAGTATGGAGCTACTCAGAAAAGAGACCTCCTTACTCAATATATCTGTTCCCTCTGCATATTCTAAGTTAGATGTGCTCACTTCAGTGATAAAGAGTAGTTACTTACAATACAGTAAGTGTGGTTCTTCAAATGGTGGATCCTAGTCTACCTCTTGTTTTGAGAATTTGAGGAGAGGGCATTTACAACAACACTGTTCCTCTAGTCTCTTCTGACTATTAAGCCCTGCTCCAAGGACTCAAAAAGGCCATGCGTCTTAATCCTCCCCTTGCTGATAGAATATCATAGCTCCAAACTAAGACGGCCTGCAAATACTGTCAAACTTTTGTCACCATGTTATTCTTAGATAAGAAACATTCATGAAACCTTTACAGTATTTTAGCAATTAGTTCAGAAGACTTCAGCAAAAAATTTACATTCAAAGGCTGCACCTGAATGCCTAGTATTTAACATCTACAGACTACTTAGGATGAGCGCAAAAGTAACAATACTTAAAAAAAAAAAAATGTTATTGGGTGACTCCAATCAGAAAAGGTTTAAGAATGCTATTAAAATGTGCAAGGTAGCTTCAAATGCTATTGCTTCAGAAGGCCAGACAAATAAAAAGAAGTCCTAGCTGAAAACAGTGTGTGCGTAAAATAATTTCACTATTTACATAGTATGCCTTTAAAAAAAAAAAAAAGCTAATTTAGTGGGTGCCGCTTGGAGTACTAACAATTTGTTTTGGTCAGTTCTGGACAGTTTTACTAGTTTTGTTTTTATTTCTATAACAGCCCATAAATAACTGGGCCAGGAATATTTCTGAAGGGCCAAACTCATGTCCCCAGCACAAAAGCTGGGTAAATGAATGTTACAAGGGGGATATACAGGAAGATGTGGGAAGAAAAGGAATCCTTCATAACCCAGAGATAGGGCATGAATCAGTTTTGTAGCCAGTTTGTGGCTGCTGCTGAAGCCTCTGAGTCACAGCACACTATGTTCCTCCTACAGAGACCACTGGCCCAGATCATTTGCATGGTTTGTCAGTCCACTGGCTACACCTTTTCCCTTTCCTCAGCCAGGAACTTGAGGTACGGATTTTCCTAGGCAATATTCTACATCCTGTCCCCCTCATGAAGCAGAACTGTGGTGGATTTGCCCCTGAGAACATATTTGCATGAGACTAAGACAGAGGTGGGCAAACTACAGCCCAGGGGCTGCATCCGGCCCTCCAGATTTTTTAATGCGGCCCTCGAGCTCCCGCTGGGAAGCAGGGTTGGGGGCTTACGCCGCTCCACGTGGCTCCTGGAAGCAGTGGCATGTCCCCCCTCTGGTTCATACGGGTAGGAGCAGCCAGGGGGCTCTGCATGCTGCCCTTGCCCCAAGTGCCGCCCCCACAGCTCCCATTGGCCTGGGAGGCACCTGCGGACAGCACCTGTGGACAGGGCAGCACACAGAGCTGCCTGGCCACGCCTCTGTGTAAGAGCCGGAGGGGGGACATGCCGCTGCTTCTGGGAGCTGCTTGAGGTAAGCGCCGCCCAGAGCCTGCACACTTGAACCCCGCCCGCACCCCAACCCCCTGCCTCAGCCCTGATCCCCCTCCCACCCTCCGAATCCCTCAGTCCCAGCCTGGAGCACCCACCTGCACCCCGAACCCCTCATTCCCAGCCCCACTCTAGAGCCCACACCCCCAGCTGGAGCCCTCACCTCCTCCCACACCCCAACCCCCAATTTCGTGAGCGTTCATAGCCCACCATACAATTTCCATACACAGATGTGGCCCTCGGGCCAAAAAGTTTGCCCACCCCTGGGCTAGGATGTCTAAAAAACCCTTATTTATATAAACAATGGGTGTTCTTACCACTCTTCTGGTAGTTTTAATAAAGTCAGCATTACAGAAAAACAATTCAACACAGTAATTACTCATACAAAATCTTATGTAAAAGATGAGTAAGCACAGTCCTACACACAGACCTGTCATTTGAACAGACATCACCTCATAACTGCTTAAACAACCTCAATCTCTTCAAACTTGGAAAAAGTCATATTACTCAAACACAGCTATTTTCATGTAATTACTTCCATATTCCAAGCGAATGGAACTATTTAGACAGGTTTATGAGCTGATCTTGCTTTTGAGTGACAGACAAATGCACAGGAGGAGGGCTATATGTTTTGCCAACCACTTTTCATTGCGTTGGCATAAAAACTGCTTGATAAAGGAAATAAACAACCTCATTGTGGTAATTATACTCTATCTTATGCATACTGGAAAAAAACCTTGCCATCTTATGTATAGGAAACAGAACATCTCAAGGTTAGGGAAAGCAATAATAATTATTTAATTAATTATTGATAAAATCACTGTTATCTAGATTTGGTTCATTTTGACCAACTCTGCTTTTCTAAAATAACATTACTGATATTTGGACACACGGCCATGAAACTTTCACTGCTTTAAAAATGTTCAGATTGTTAACTTAGACCCTGAAAAGCACACAGTTCTAAGAAGAAATATAAATATTAATAAATCCCATGTTGACCATAAATAACAAATTCAAAGCTAGGCTTTCACCTTTGGGCCTATTGGGAACATTCAATATCAGCATGAGTCTAAGATGTGGTGAGTTTTTACTATGAAAGATACAGTGCATCATATAGTCATACACAGTTCATATTCAAATAATCAATGTACACATCTATAGCTATTTAAATTTATTATAAATTGAAGGTAAAAGCCATACTATTTTTAGTGTAACAAATTATATACAACATTACAGAATGGTACCATACCCTAAATTATGGGGCTGTATTCTTTGTTTTCTTTTAATCTGCATGACAATACAGATGCTATAATGTTCTTTCTGAATTTCTCCTCATTACACCATAATGTACAATACACACCATAAAAAGTTAATATTAAAACATGGAGAAACATCTTTAAAACAACTAGCCAGATGAATTAAAATGAGCAAATTTGCTTGCCCCTTTGTTTTAAGAACAGAAACCCGTAAAGAGCTGATATTCAAAGATCTTTCTTTTACATTTTGCAATGTAATTCTCAGAACTTTAATGGTTTAAAGGAAAAAAGGTTAGAGATCCAAATTACCCACAGCAAACATTATCACACTCTAAAAATGTAAAATATTTTAAACATATTTTTTGCAGACTTTTAGATCAGACCTACAATTTCTGACAAGTACATGCCAGGACATAGGCAGACCAAATAGTTCAAATGAAGGCCAAAATGATCTACACGGTTTATTTTATTTTAGTTTGGCTGGAATAGGCTGGTCAGACTTTGGCTATGGAATACTTAAAACAAAAATCATTAGGATCATCTCAAAAGCAAGCTATAAACATCTGTAGGGAGTACCTCTGACACTAAAATCTCATCACTGACAAGCATGAATACCAGTCCCCCAACCACTTTTACTGGTTAACTGAAACCAAATTAAAGCTGTCATCTTTACAAGGGAGTCAGAATTTTCTCTCTAGCCAATACGTAATTTTTTGCTATGTAACATACAATATCATTAATTAGATAAAATAAACTATTACTGTTAAAATTGTCTTTGGCACATGAGACAAGTGAATCCATTTCTGTATTGATGGTCTATAGTGAAAGGGGACTCTCTAACTGATATTGTACCAATCAATTGGCACCACTCACTGGATAATGGATGGTCTATGCTTTTGTCCATATTGGTGGCATTTCTCAGAACCACTGGATTTCACCGTGCAAAATGTCAGTAAAACACTCAAGCTAAGGTTCTCAACAGAAATAGCATAAAATAGACAGATCCTGAGCTTCAAATCAAGTGAAACAATTTTAAAAGGCAATTTCTTTAAGGATGGCAATATGCTTAATGGAATAATTAATATTTTTCAAAAGAAAACAAAAAATTGAACATCATATTACAGTATGAATGGAAAGGAGATTTAACACTATGGTACTGAATAGATGTACTTGGCCAGAGCAACATGGATCTTGGCTTGTTATCTTTTCAACTCTAAAGGTCTCAGAACTCTATGGACAGGTAACACTTGTTAAATCTACTACAGTGCATTGCCCCCGATCAAACTCTGTTTTGTTTCCCCACCATCACAATCAATGCTGTTTTAAAATAACCAAGGAGGAATGGGAAAGGAGGCCAAAAGAAGCATAAAATACCTGTAAAGTACAGTTCATCATCCGCACTATGTAATCAAACTGCTGGTGGTCCAGTATTGCCCGATTTTGCTGAACATGCAGGCTTAGCTCCTGTGTGAGGCACTGTCGAGCTGCCTTTCCTTTTAGTGCCCTCAACGCAGCGGGCAGAGTCTGCAGAGAAGAAATCCTAACCGCATTAAAATGATCTGAAATGTCACTGAAATACTGGCTGTCTTTAATTCTTTGTCAAGACACTTCAAATAAGAACAGTAAATTAAAAGTCCAAATGAATCCAGAGCCAGAACATCAAATTCTCATGATAACGGATTTTTTGCTAAACAAGGCATTGACTTTCAAGCTCTGATTGCTCTTTTTTATACACCATTAATAAACTGCAGAAATTTTCTGCTAAATCTCAAAGTGGGGAAAAATGAATACAGATAAGTAACAAAATGAATATGAAATCAGTCAGAAGATTATTGTGCATGAGAGTGAGGGCTCTCTGTCACTCTGGTAGAGACAGAACATATGACGGGCTAGGTCCTGAGAATCTGTCCTGATATATAGTGAATTATAAAGTTTTTCAGCATGAAATTGGGATGGACACATTATTCACACGCAGTGGAGCCACTTGTATGTTATGCAGATCATCCCAAACAAGTGCCAATAAAATCTTTATACCATGCCATGATTTATTCTAAATAAACTACATATTTTATGGAAAAAACTATTTTAAAAATACTTGGAAAAATTATTACGAATTTTATTGGGATTCTTTCATACCCCTCCACTACTAAAGCCAAGTGACTTAGTACATGAACTCATCTATACAGGTCTCCATGGAGAGCAAATTTATAGCTAAATTTTAGAAATCTCTACAAATTTCCTAAAATAACTTTTCCAGACATAATATCTAGAATTCACTTCTAATATATGTCATTTTACAGCCTTGATGAGTTCTGACATAATTAAACTACGTTCCTATTTCAGGATTGAATACTGTCTGGCATGAACCACAGATCTGTGAAATCTGAAAGGCAACTTCCTCCAAATCTAATGAGTGGGGGACAAATAACATTTCTGGATCAACTTTTCCCCCTCCCTTTAAATGCAGACACTAGAAGTTGCTCAGAGGTTTTGAGTGTTGGAAATAGTCTCAAAAGAGGTGGATTTGTGGGCACAATGCAGGTGAGACAAAGACACTTAAGAATTCATTTTATCACATGGATTTCACCACTATATATGTGATATATGTACAAAACTGAAAAAAAAAATAGTAGAATTAAAGCTCTAATTTGTTTTCTGAATCAAGTTGACAATCCACTTGGTTTTCTGTCCTGAGCTTTTTGTTGTAAAAAAAAATAAAATAAATGATATGCTGTTGAATTAATAGTTGTAAAATTCCATGGACGGAATCCACAAAAGCTGGCCATATCTGAAAGGCAGAAGTAATAAAACTATCAAGGACAACAATTGTGGCAAGTTACTAGTGGATTTTACTAAAAATGAGTCAGTCAAATAGTTAAGCACTGTCTTGTGTTCTATACATTGCACTAAATTCTGTTATCACTTTTAAAACAGACAAGAATTAACTTAGTTGAAAAGTTCAATAGAGCACCTGTTGGCAAACAATGAGATTAAATGACTATGCCTATATTTTGTTTACATTCCTCACAACTGGAACAATTAGGCTGAAACTCTCAATTATCTTTTTTGTAAACCCATATGGAAAATAATATGTGATGAATAATCTCTGGATGGTTAGCCAAAAATTGAATGATCATACTGAACATTAAAAACAGGTCTTCAGAGGGAGCAATTGCGCACTACCATATGGTACTGTATTTAGACCATTTGGTGGTTATACTGCTTACCATTATCACTCATTTAAATGACTGAACAGATAATGAACATTAAAAAACACAACAAGAAATGTGACAGGGTTTATGAGGAGGTCACTCAGTCACTTACCATGTGCTAGTTTAACTTGGAGGCAGTAAATGCTTATTTAGGAGAGTTAACTTTATTATTCTTATTACCTTTTCAGTCTCCAAATTTTTATTTTCAAATATGAATGAGATGCAGTTTCTAACAACTTCCAGCCTCTGTGCACTGTTGAAAACTGTACTGGCCTTTTCCATTATGGAAACTAACAAAAAAAGAGAAGTACACACAGATGTGAAACAGTTTCTCTGTAAAAGCCACAAATAGTAATTAGACAGTACTTTTAGAAAAATCCTAACATGGCTTCAAGTCTAAATTTTATTTTGCTAAGTTGTTTGTCATTATTAGGCTTATATGAGAAGGAATTTACAAACTGTTAAGTAGCCTTTAAAAACAAGTTCTTGCTCAGTCTTGCTTTTCTTCAGTTACCCTTATGCAGGACAGCCTGCCGCTGGCTTGCTGGTGGTCATGCTCTGAATTCTAAGTGGAGTATTTATTTGCTTGTTTTGGTTGTCTGTTTCATATAGACAACCAGACTCCAACCTGTAAAACTAAATTAATGGTATTAACATACTAATTGAGTCTGGATTTCAAGATCACGATCTTAACCAATATGGCATGAAAAAAGTGAATTCTATGACCCTGTCATTTATTTTCATCTTACTGTACAGGGTGTGACAAAGTTCCTCCTCTATCTTGGTGGGTCCTGTGCTTATTGGCGGATTTTCTTGCCTCAGAGATTCACCATGTGGGTTGGGGAACAGCCCAGAGACCTTCCCCTCTGGAAGAACCCACAGTCCAGGTCAATTGGGAGGTTTGGGGGGAACCTGGGCCCGCCCTCTACTCCGGGTTCCAGCCCAGGGCCCTGTGGACTGCAGCTGTCTATAGTGCCTCCTGTAACAGCTGCATGACAGCTACAACTCCCTGGGCTACTTCCCCATGGCCTCCTCCAAACACCTTCCTTATTCTCACCACAGGACCTTCCTCCCGGTGTCTGATAACACTTGTGCTCCTCAGTCCTCCGGCAGCACACCCTCTCAGTCTCAGCTCCTTGCGCCTCTTGCTCCCAGCTCCTCACACTTGCACCACAAACTGAAGTGAGCTCCTTTTTAAAGCCCAGGTGCCCTGATTAGCCTGCCTTAATTGATTCTAGCAGCTTCTTCTTAATTGACTCCAGGTGTCCTAATTAGCCTGCCTGCCTTAACTGGTTCTAGCAGGTTCCTGATTACTCTAGTGCAGCCCCTGGTCTGGTCACTCAGGGAACAGAAAACTACTCATCCAGTGACCAGTATATTTGCCCTCTACCAGACTCCTGTACCCCACTGGTCTGGGTCTGTCACAAGGGATGGAAATCACAGTTACATGAGCACAACAGTATTTCTTTTTTAAAATTTCTGCCCTTCCTGGCTCCTCGTCTTAATCTCTCTTCTTTGGTTTGTCCACATACACAGATTCATGTTGGAGTTGCTACCAGGCCAGTTGTTAATGAATTAGCGTAGAACCTTTCTTCGGCTCCATCTCACAATGCTAACCATACTTTTTTTTACTCACCAAACTCAATATTACAGAAACACTTCAAATTTCTGTTTGTAATTTCACTTTCCTAAAGTTATACTCTCTCTCTCTCTGACAACCTCTTTGTTATGCATGCTTTGCATCTTTGTTTTGCCTTGCTGCAAAAGTGTACAACCATATCGGTTATCTTTCCTAAGTTTTAAATCCAACAAACTGCAGTGGCTAATTAAAATAGGTCTTATTTTTTAGCTGGCTGTAGGTTAAACAACTGCATAGTTACATATTTGCCTGTTTTTTAAAGAAACAAAACACAAAGCATTTATTAAATAAATTGATAGTTCACTATCCATTACTTCTGTTATCATGTACACCGAAACAAGTGTAAAGCAGACACTCAAGTCTTGCATGCAACCTGATGTATCTCATTCTTCTACTAAAACAAAGGGGGTAATTCATCATTTTCACATGAGGATTCTTACACTCAAAAATGTGCAAATAAATGAACCATGACAAATTTCAGGTAGCCAGATTTTTCTGTTGACAGTCCAATGAACATTGTGTATATTGTGCTAAGAACCATCCTTTTTGATAACCTGATTAAATAATACATGGTTCCTTAAAGTAGAGGAACCTAGAGCTGTTTCAAAGAATTTACAAAACTGGATCCTCCATAATAAAAATCCTCAGAAGAATCAAGCATTTAAATGATCTTCTGACTTGAAAAGCAAGTTTACAACCCAGTTCTCCTATCTAGAATTTGCTGAATTCTAGAGATTATTTGATAGAAGATCTAGCATTCTCTTGCTCTTGCTCTCCCTCTCCCCCTCCACCTTCCCCCCATCAAAAATAGAACGCCATGGATGTGAGAGCAGAATATGCCTTTCCCCCCCACACACACATAAGAGCTCCTATGTGTGCTGACATAGCCAACATGAGGAAGGGGAATTAATATTAAAAAGGTGTACACTGGAAAATCTACAGTTCAATCAGATAAAGGCAAGTTCCTCATTTCTTTGGGAAACTTTCTACCTGCATTTGTTCTGAGAAAGTTTATAATACCTAGCTCTTATTAAAAAAGGTATTGAAATGGCACATTGATCTTACATTAATTCTGAAACCAACCCACTACATAAGTGCTGAATTGGGAACAACAAATTTGATATATTAATGATATGTTCAATTCATTACGATAGGAATTCCCTTCTTGCCTTCCCTCATCTCTCAGTAAAACACCCCATTAAAACACATTTTAATTAAAGTAGATGTTTTCACTCATGCTAATATGGATTTATAAATATAGGGCAGATAACAATGCAACATACCAACAGGAGGACCAGCAGGAACTACACACTTTTTTTCTACCCGAGTAGCAGGTGGTGCACTTTGGTTCTTAGCCAGGCCTTCTTGAATTAGCTCCTGAACCCGGCTGTCATTAATTTTGGGGAAAGGAAGGATATGAACTCGTAAATGGGATCCCTCCGTGGGCCGTGGAACTTTCTGGAATGCCATGTGAGGATTTGGATTCTCCTGCAACCAAAAAACATAACATCTTACACTAAAATAGTTATTTTATATTAACACTTTATATAGAAGCAGCACAATATCTTGGAACACAGACAAATAAAGAGTAATCACTGAGTTGTCACACAATAGGTGAAGTTGGCAGGTGCTCCCCGCTACTGAAAAAGGCCTTAGTCTTTGTAACAGCACCAGAACATTTTAGCATTACAATAATCTTTGCACAAGCACAAAAAATTCTTCTACATTTTGCAGGCATTGAATATTTGGCTTGTTGAAAAAGCGTAAAGCCCAATTTCATGGACAATTTGTGTGCCCCTTATGCTTAAAGAATAAAAACTCCACATACTCAAAATGTTATGTTCCAAATTCTCATCAATCCAATTCCCTTAACTGTAACTTTATCAACTTCACTTTTATGATTTTAAAGGATTTTATGAACTGTTTAATTCCTGGGTAAGCTCACATGATGTTGAAATGACAGAGAAATGTCACAGTATGCTCCTCAGCCACACAATTTACAAAATGAGTTTTGTTGGCATTCAAAGCAACTCAGAGGAGAAAGGGAGAAAATGGAAATGATTGCTTAAATTAAGCCAGATAAACTTAACTTAGTGCACAACTGACACTTAGCTGGTAGGTAACCAAAACAGCCAACCCTTTCACTATTGGAAAGGTTAGAGGAGTGGTGTGATACACAGTCATTTCACTATGTTGAGTAGCTGAAATACATAAATGTCTCCAGGCACACAGACACCATAATAATGAACACAAAATAAGAATTTAATAGAGTAATTTCTTAGTCATAGAGTAAGAATGCACAAAACCTTGTTCTATCTGTATTAATTACAAGATACATAATTTTTGGAAGGAATTCAATTAGAATTTCACCCTCGGTATAAGTTTCAGGTTTCCTCTGCCCTCTTGCAGCACAACAGAGCAGTGATAGCATATTGAATCTTTCTGGAAATCCAAGGGATTTTCTGTTTGTCCAATCAAGTCTACATCATTATAGCAAGGGCAAATGAAAGTGTTAAGTGATCTTCTGCATGACTGGTTACGTATATGTTGTCTATAACGTATTTCCCTCCTCTGAGCAAGGTAAGAACTAGTGTGTTCCTTGCACATTCACTGAAATTTGTAGAATAGTGTCTGTGGCAGACAATATATAAATTAGAGAGTTAGAAAGGGGAGTGCTTTAGGAACATCAATATGAGGACTTTGATGAGAGAGTTCTTTTGGTCTATGGTACAAAACTATCTGGTTTCTGTCCATTATGTTGCAGAGACTGGATTTTCCTTGCTTCTTTCATGCCCAGATCTAGCATAGTTTCTCTACACAGTCAGGAGAAGGAGTATTTCAAGAGCACAATATATAAATATAAAATTTACAAAGTGAAAATGCAGTTTTGTGTACCACACTTTACCAGGTTTCCATCAGTGGGCATGTCTCTGTAGCTACTAAACTCCTGCCTGAAGAGAAGCTCAATATGGCTCTATAGCTCACTGTATGCACTAGACACAACTTGGAGGATATGGACAAAAATCAACTAGAAGAAGAAAAGAAGGGCCAAAACCACAACAGCAAAACAGATATGTAACAGGGAGTTGGGACATAGGGTCTTTGAATCAGAGAAATGGAAAAGTTCAGAGGTCATCTTGTATGCAGTGTAGTTGTAGCCATATGGGTCGCAAGATATTAGAGACACAAGGCGGGTGAGGTAATATCTTTTATTGGACCAATTTGGACAATCTTGTCCAGGGCCGCCCGGGGGGGGGGGCAAGTGGGGCAATTTCCCCCAGGCCCCGAGCCCCGCAGGGGCCCCGCGAGCCCTGGCCCGGCGGCAGTCCGGGTCTTCGGAGGCATTTCGGCGGCGGGGGGTCCTTCAGTCCTGCTGAAGACGCGGAGCGACTGAAGGGCCCCCCGCCGCCGAAATCCCGGACCGCCGCCGGGTGAGTACAAGAGCCGCAGCTCCCCCGCTTTGCCCCAGGCCCTCTGAATCCTCTGGGTGGCCCTGATCTTGTCTCTCTCACCAACAGAAGTTGGTCCAATAAAAGAGATTATCTCACCCACCATGTCTCTCTACAGGTCATCTTGTCTATTCAATGGAAATTAATGTAGTATGGTTCCCTAAAGAATATTCTCCAAGGTTTTTGCTTTTTTCAGTTTTAAATAACCTAAGAGATTAGGACTTCCATTATTCCTTTTGGAAGGCTATTTCACAGTGTAATAGATATTACCATTAACAAATATTTTGTGATATTCACCCTAAATTTTCCTTTCCTCATATTTTTACATTACTCTTATAGTTACTTATTTAACCATTTTTGTTTATAAAAGTGCCTAAAGTTTCTTAGCATTGTACAAAGTGTTAAGAAGACATCTGTACTGCTGCAAAACTATGGGTTTCCGATCACTAAAATCAACCTTAATTAAGCAAAAGCATGGAAGAAGAGAGAGAGAGGCCTTACACCGTGCCTTAAAAATGTACAGATCCTGAATCTGATGGGGGAAAAACCAAATTCTACATACTAAGAATGTCCTGGGGAGAGAGACTATCTTCCTTATGCCTCCAATATAGATATGGCAAAGAATAGCCTCTAGGCTGAAATCAGACTTGGTGTGTGATTTTCACCACTGGAGTCTCACCTTCATCCCAGATAGTTCATCTTTTGCAGATAATTTGAATATAAAAATAATCTTTGAGGATGACATATAGGGAGCGAACGCTGAGGATACTGATAGGCATGGACATCAGCAGTAGCGTATTTACCCTTAGAAAACTAGATAGTACTATCAGGTCATTCAATCTTCCTGAGTAGACCAGTAAAATAAGTCTTCTGCCATGATGGGGGCAAAAGTAAGTTTTAATGTCAAACAGAAGGAGGTGACTGGACCATATCAGGACAGTTTTCAACCTTCTAAAAACTCAGTTCAAAACCATTATCTAAAGAATATTCCACCTATATGGATAGAGCCCCAATCCAGATGGGAAAGACTAATATCAGATGTATGATCTTGAGACAGCCCAGTACAGCTATTGTCTACATGGATGCTGAAATCATTTAAGACAGTAAGCTGGGGTAGGTCCATGAAACTAAGTGAAACAAAAGCTCTGCAGTACAACGCGGTGACCTTGACCACCTCCTCTGCACCTCACTAACCAATTACTCTCTGAGCCTTGGTATTTACAAATACCAGTAAATGTCTACCACATAATCTATAAGGAAAGCTTAAAATAACTAGGTGTGAGAAAAGAAGACTATACGGGGACAGCCTTCAAATGTGTTAAGGACTGTTATAAAGAGGGCAGTGATCAATTACTCTTCAAGACCACTGAAGGTAGGACAATCTGCAGATTTAGGTTAGATATTAGGAAAAGCTTTCTAACTATAAGAATAGTTAAGTTCTGGAATAGAGTTACACCAAGGGAGGTTATGGAATCTCCATCGCTACAGGTTTTTAAGAACAGATTGGACAAACAATTGTCAGGGATGGACTAGGTATACTTGGTCCTGCATAAGCATGTAGGGATGGACTAAATGACCTCTCAAGGTTGCTTCCAGCCCTACATTTCTAGGATTGTATATGCCTCATGCCTTAGTGGTCACCAAGTCAAGGTCCTAGAAAAGACATCATGTGTCAACTCCTTTTAAAACACAGAGGATAAAGAGTACCAAGACCAATGACAGCCCTTCAACCAGTGGACTGTGATGAAATTAAAATTATTTTAAAGCATAAGCTATAAAGTAATCAATTTAATTAGAAAAAACATGCTTCAAAACAATATTATTTCAAAATTGTATTAGAGCTTTTTATGGAACATTGCAACTTTAAAAAAAACGTCTACAGTTCTCAATCCTAAAAACCTTTTAAGTTTTTCCCACCCTTGATCTGAAATGCTTTGATCTAAGAATTATTTGTCAAGCAAAACTAGTTTAAAGTATAACAAATTCATCCTCTCCATCTGAAGAAAACAGAAATTGGCCTAATCTTCCAAACATTAATTTGGATACTATGCAAGGTCCTTAAAGCAGCTCAGCTGAAGAAACATTGGGGCTCATGTGATTTTATTTTTATACAAAAGGTATCTAAATTGTCCCTCAGTTTGATAAGCAATACTTGCAGGGATGGTAATATGATATTAAGAAAAATTTGGTGAAACTGAGATTTGCAACCCTGGCTCAATGCAAATGTTAATATTTTTGTATTAATAGTTTTTGCCTGGGTAAAAAGCCTTGTGCCAATATAGATGCATTTAGACTGATCTGGAGCATTATGCATAGCTGCAAAGATTTCTGAATATACTCAATCCCTGAAAAGAATTTTAAATTATTCAGGAACGCTGGACTCAGAAAAGATAGTTAAAGACATGACAATTCACATCCATTCATATTTCATTCACCATTCTGTGTTCTTTATTACTTACTTTTTAGTCCAAAAAACCCATTTGCCCCCCCACCGCAAATTGCACGTAAGAGATCCTTTCTAAGTAAAAAAGAAAAAACCGTGCAACCTTATGTTCAGAGCAGGGCAGGACATTGATTTATCTGTTCTATTAGAATGATCTCTACATTAGCTGCTACGTAATCAGTATGAGGCTGGCCTCAGTCTCAACACTTATGTGCTGTGCTGCAACGGAATCACGTAATAGGCTTCTATAACTGTCGTGTCTACTCAGGATATCTGGTTGGTTTGCTGTGGCTCTGTAGGCTGTCTTGGGATCTCTCTGTACCGCTATCAATGCAGTGCTTCTCTTACATGCAGACGTGTGTGTTCTGCCTCTTAGTAAATGTAGCAGAAGCCTACTTTTTTCAGGAAGACCTCTCCCATAGTTGGTATTAATAGCATTGTATCTCACTGCTACTGGGTGGTGAGAATGTCAATCAGATTGATAAGAGATTTACTCTTCAATCAGCTACTTTCTGGGATTCATTGTTAATCATGCCAGTAACATTCTTACATTATTTGTAGTGAGGTTCTGCCTAGGAGCCCAGTCACAGATCAGAGCTCCATTGTACCAGGTGCTGTGCAAACACAAAGAACTCAAAGTCTACATATAAGACAAGAGAGAACTGATGGATACACCAAACAAACATGGGAGCACAAGGTAGTAACAAGACTATATTGTTGAGCAAGGGAAGAGCAGTCAAAACATACCAGTTAACTAATTACTAACAAGTTCTTTGTAGGCATCACAGCAGAGGAGAATTTTAAGATGGGATATTAAGGAGGGCAATGAGGTGACTTTATGAGCGTTTAAGAGGAGCTCCTTCCATGCATGGGGGAGCAGAAGAGAGAGTGTAAAATGCTTGTTTTAAAATTTAAGAAATTGGCAATGAAGGCTAGCATCATTAGCAGAGCAGAGGTGGGGACTGATATCTCGATAGAGCATACAAAATAACTCATGGTACAGGGAATAAGCCATGAAGGACTTAAAAATGAAGATGACTACTTTGTGTTTCATGCGGTGGAGAAGGGTGAGCCACTGTAGGGTTGCAAGAGAGGTGTGGAATGGTTGAAGTGATGAACCATGAAAATGAAGTTTACAGCTGTTTTTAAATGGATACAAATGGTACTAAGTTGCATTTCTCATGGACAGAGATGACAATGTTGCAGTAGTCAAGATGAGAAATGAGGAGGGTCTGGAGAGAGATTCAGCTATGTGGACAGAAAGAAAAGACCACTATTACAACCCTGGCTGAGTCCCCCTCTCATTGCATAGTCGCCTAATCCTTGGATCGCCTGTGCTTTCAAGCCACTTGGGTCTGTGTAGCCTCAGGGGATCAGAGGGAAGGTCCTCTCATGGATCGTTAAAAGATAGGACAAAGAGATAAGAATAAAAGGTCAGTTTTCACAGTGGAGAGAGGTTCCACAAAGATCTATACTGGGACCAGTGCTGATCAACAGATTCATAAATGATCTGGAAAACAGGGTAAACAGTGAGGTGGTAAAGTTTACAGATGATACTAAATTACTCAAGTTCGTTAAGTCCAAAGCTGACTGCAAAGAGTTACAAAGGGATCTCATAAAACTGGGTGACTTGGCAACAAAATGGCAGATCAAATTCAACATTGGTAAATACAAAATAATGCACATTGGAAAATCTAACCTCAACTATATTCCTTAAATAGTTAGAGCCAAATTCTACCCTCATTTATGATATACGATCTCATTGAGTCCAATGTTGTTGAATGGGGCATGAGGAAAGAATTTGACCCTTTGCAGGGAAAACAGTAAAATTCAGCCTTTAACTTTATTGAGACAAATTCTCAATGAAATCAAACTAGGGAGTACTGGGCAAGCCTGAGATGTCTAGAAGGTAATAAGCGATAACATGGAGTGTATATGTGGGGATATTCTAGCCAAATCCTAATCTCTTAGGTACTTCCAAGGGAGGTTATTAATACTTACTATGTCAGCAGGAAAGTCAACAGACAAATTATATCCCATATCATTTTTTCAGAAGATGCCAGTGTATTTCATATCATATTAGAACAACATGTGTGTCATGTTATAACTCTGGTAAAGAAATGTTAAGAGAACAACATCATGAGGTCAGCCTTTAAAAATTGTAAGTTTTCACATTTCCAGCCAAGTTTATCAAACTTGGCTGCATTGAGAGTATTGTTCCAGTGTAGTATCATTAGTCTTTCATTCCCATAGTCTTCTACAATTACCATGACAGAGGAGGTCCTGTTAAAAGCTGCAGCAAAAAGTTTTAAAAAAACAAAGAAGCGGAACTGGATGGCTATGAATTTGGGAAGTGTGATATCCAGTTCAGTTTTTCACCTCTTAGTCACTAGTTTTAAATCCATCCCAGATAAGTAGTAACCAAATGTCAACACAAGCTGATGGCTGTTTATGTATTTAATTTTACGAAAGATACAAGAAGGCTCTTCTGTTCTCTGGCAAAATTCTATCTGTAAAGTTTGTCAATCCAGCATCAGACTAAATGATTGAAGGTCTTCTTAGCTAGCACTTTAATCCTTTAGCATGCACCTTGAAAAATTACATCTGAGAAGGCTTTTCAAGCCATACGTTTTGATATTACGAAATGTGGAAAATCAATGCCAGTGATTAATCACACTAATGCGGATTCTCTGCTTCTAAAAAATAAGTCCTGAATAGGATCTGCATGTTGATAAATGTAGATGATGTGCAGCACTTATTCTGTAGAAAAATGTTTCCATCTTTCTGTCTACTTAAAATCAAATGATCAAGATTCACATTATGATCCCCCCACTTAAATTATGGGGAAAATCAAGCCTTATACTACAAAAAATCCTCAGAATAAGTGCCTGTATTATGCCATTCCAGGTGTGAAATCATTAGGAATGTAAGTCTAAACTGATCAACCTCACTACATAAAAATAGTAGGGAACAGTTGTCAAATTAATCCCTTCAATGCGTTGGGAGTTTAAGAATGATTACACCAGGGAACCCTTTGCATAACTTTTGGAATGTATGTTGTGCACCATGATGCTCTCTATTTAAATAGATTCAGATTTTAATATATGTGGCTGTATGCATGACAGTCTGAGGAATATCACTTAATTGTTAACTACAATTTGTCACTGGTGGTAAATTTGTTTTCAAGTAATTTTATAAGGTCAGTGATTTAAAATATTTATGCTCATACATTAGACTAAAATGAATGAATATTGACTCTCCAGTTTAAGAAATGTTAAAAGTATTGTCTAAATAGTCACATGCACTTAGCATTTCCCAAATGTGGCCACCATGGCCATATGTGGCCACCAGGGGTTTTTCTTGCGGCCACAGCCTCCTGGGTAGTAATTGGGAGGTCGGGGGAGGGCAGCAAAGCATTCACCCTTCCCTGGGGCCACCAGTAGGGGTTGGGCCCTGCCCCTCTCTGGATCCACAAACGCCAGAGGAGCAGGCAGCCTGTGTGAGTTCCCCTCTTTCACAGGGGCAGTGGGGCTCGGGCGTCTGGCTCCGGCCACGGGGCTTCTGGTTCCGGCTGCACGGCTTTGGGCTCCGGCCTCACCACCCTCCCCCCATCGACCATGGCCCCCGCCATCCCCAGCCCTCCATTGCCCTGGCCCCCGCTGCCTCCCTACCCACCTCTCCATTCAGAGCTTGATTTGTCCCCCAGCTTACCAGGGCTGAGTAAGTCTGCTGTGAAAAGCGATATTAACAAACGTACAAATATCAGTTTTCAAAGGAGCAGACTAGCAAGTCTAAAAAACAAACAAACCAGCAACCAAAAAAACCAGAAGTAACAACAAAAAAGAAAAGAACTCGCAAAGCACCTTATTTTGTTTCTATTCTGTTTGTCCAGTAAAGAATAGCGACAACTGTACATTATTTTTATTACTGAGTCTGAAAAAAACCCTACATAAATAAATTACAATGATTTGGACATGGATATGTGCATATTTATTTGTTTTTCCTAAAGTTAATTAAGTATTTTAGGGAAAATTGTCAGAGTGACCACCTCTAAGGCCACCAAAAATTTTCTTGTGAGAACCCCTGGCTTTGGGCTTGTCTACACAGGGGTTTAAAAGAGGATCAAATGCAGTGAATGCAGTTTGAAAATGGTTTGCATACACACAACATAATCCATCACTGTGCACTCACTCCACATTTGCCATGAACTCTGGAGTCTTCTTGCCAAGTGGACTAGGTTTTGCTGCAAATTGAATTAGTGTGGTCTAATGTTCATGTGGACAAAACTGCTGCATACCATTTTTTCCCCATGTTTCCAACAGTGCCTTGTAAGTCAACCATTACTGACCTGCCTGTCCACCAGTGTGCCTTCCCCTCACTCTGATGTCAAGTTCTCAGGACATCACCTCCTCCCCATAAAGGCTGGCACAGAGCCAGAATTCACCCATTTGTTCCTGGATCTGAGCGTATCAGCATTCTTGTGATGCAACCACAACAGCGCTCCAGAAGTCCCACAACATGCTTTGCCCAGCTGTTTAAAGCTGTGCCGGGACCTTGGATCTCATTGCTATCTGGGGAGAAGTGTTGGTGCAGAAAGCTCTTGTGGTCAGCCACCTGAATAAAAACCTTTTTATGGACATTGCCAAGCAAATTTCTGAGAGGGGCCATGACTGGGATGCCAACCAATGCCAGATAAAGATCAAGCAACTTGGGAGTAAGTACATTGAAAGGGGGGGACAAAAGGATACAATTTGGCAAGGGGCATGTGACCTGTCCATTTTATGATGAGCTTGCAGGATCCTACACAATTATAGCACAACTTGTCCAAGACACCATGTGGAGCCTGCTGGCCACACTTTCCTGCCCACTACGGACAACCAGCAAGGCCTACTGTAGGATGAGTGGGAAAGGATGCCAGAGAGGAGCTGTGCCCTGATAGACAATGATCTTTTTGGGACCCAGGACCCTGACACTGGTCAGTTGGAAATCCAGCCGCAATAATACCCTGCTGCAAAGTACCCAATTCTTGCCTTGCATTGGCTGAGGTTAGGTCCCAGCCAGAAACCCAGTCCAGAACTGAAGACGCAGATTCCCTGGAGGGAACTTTGGAAGGGAAGTACCTATCCTTCCAATTTTTTTATTATTATTGTGTTATATTGTCTTTCTATATTCTATTCTGGGTGCCCCATGGAGGTAGCCATTTCAGATGAACGTGAGCTAGGAGCCCTTCCAAATATCCAGCCCTTGTGCCCTCCTTGCTTCCATCGGCCCACACTCTTTGGCACACCCCCACCAATGTTTCCAAAATGGTGGCTGTTCCACATGAGTGACTGGCCTCTGTCTCATGCTAAAGCCATGAGACTAGTGACAGTTTTCAAGACCGTGGCATAGAAGGTGCTTGCTCATTTGCCTGTTTTCCTTTCCCATTCCCTTATTTTTCCTGCCCGGCAAATGCCCTTCCTGCCCTATAATAATATATGAGATATACCTATCTCAAAGAACTGGAAGGGACCCCGACAGGTCATCGAGTCCAGCCCCCTGCCTTCACTAGCAGGACCAAGTACTGATTTTGCCCCAGAGCCCTAAGTGGCCCCCTCAAGGATTGAACTCACAACCCTTGGTTTAGCAGGCCAATGCTCAAACCACTGAGCTATCCCTCCCTATTCGCCTGCCTGAAATGGCAGCAGGCAGCATGGCGCAGCTTCAGCCTCTGCCCGATCCTCCCTCCTGCAGCACCTTCAAATAATGAAAAAATAATTTGTGCGAAGTGCAACAGTTTATTAAGACAATATTTAGAGGAAAAGAAGTTTGGTTGTGTTCACATACATGGACATCACATGCCTGGTAAAGGTGCAAACAGAACTCTTCCCTGATGAGATTTAAATGTCCTGTAATGTACATTCTAGTTGAATGTTTCTTTGCACTTTATGTCTGCAACGGAAATAAAGCAGAACTTAAGACTGAGAAACTGCTCAATTTTGGTTCACACATTATAGGGAATTGGCTGCATGCTCATTCCCCCAATATAGTTCACAAGCCCCTTCCACTCTTGCAGCACTTCTGGGATGACCATGCTGGTGAGCAACTTCAATGTATATCTTTCTGGTTTGCCCTTTGGCTTTTTGAATAAGACTATTGTCTGCTTTCTAGTCTCCCACCTCTGTGTAATAGCATCAAGAGTCAGGGCAACCTAAAGCGGATGCAGAGGAGATTACTATCTGGCTTGGCACCCCGATGCCCTCCATAACCCCTCCAAACCCACAGATGCAACTCAAATGCACAAACAAAACTGGAGCATAATTCCACTCCCGCACCCCCATCCCCCACGCCACTAAGGCACAGTGGCAAATTGCATATGCAGCAGACAGTAAAGTCACATACACATACTAAAAAAAAAAAAAAAAAAAAGTCCTATCATGGACTGTCTGAAATATGAACAATAAGTGACTGTTTCCCCCCCCACACACACTACCACAGCACCTGCAATAGCCAGACCATCAAGGACAGGGCCTCTATCTACTGTTGAGAGGCTGGCCCACCTGAGGGAGCAAAAAAGAGACTCAGGAAGAGATGTTTGGTCAACTCATAGCAAAGTCCCAGAGAAAAAACGCATTGACTGAGAGGTGGAAGCAGTACATGATGAAGCAGAAAGAGAAAGAAATGTAGCTCTCCTGGGAGATTGTGGCAGTAGCCAAGGAAAACAATAGCCATGGCCAAGGAGAGCATGGAAAAAGACAAGCAGATATAGAGGCAACTCATAGACATTATCCAGTAGCCAGTATTGTCCAGAGGCTGAAGGACATGCTCCTGCTAGACCAGCAAGCCATGCAGTCCCATAGACTGGGACCCAGCATCTCCTTCAGCCTTCTGGACAATACTGGCTACTGGGACCAGCAGCAACTTCTCCCCATAAAACACACACAACACACGTCCCAAACACCATTCTCCTCTCAGGTCCATCATCTGCTCATCAAGAACACTGGCTCTTGGGAGCCAGCATTTTTGAGCCCTGCAACATACATGAAAATTTTGAGCAATAGCACTCAACCCCAGTATCCTTGCATACAAGAAGAGGCAGAGGGAATATAAGCCTGCAATTTTAAACCCTTCTTTCAACCTTGTTATTTTTGCAGATTGAATTGTTTGGTTTGCACTGTTGTTTTATATAAAGGTTTTCTTTTTGACGGTTAGTCGGTTGACTGTTTTGGTAAATGTATTTTCAAATAAAAAGGTATTATTTATCCATCAGTTCAATTAAAACTTTATTTTTGGCTTTGTTACTGTTGTTTCTAATAAAAATCGCTAAAAATTCATTTTGGTCCACTATGACTCATCATGGCATGTAACACAAAATCCTTTAAGTAAAGCTAAAATAATTCATTTGGTTTTACAAAAGTATATAGGCAATGTCCCCCTTCCATCACCATAAACAATACCGCACTACTCACAGCTATCCCAACCTGCCTCCATAGATTAGCAGCTGAATGTCCACACATGTTCAACCTTGCGATTCAAAACATGAACAAAAGGCATGCCTGACAATATTCTACTGGGTGTTAGTGTTCTCTATGGGATGCCTGGCTGCTTGCTTGAACCACCAAGTAAGTCTCTGCACCTCCGTCTACCACCCATTGCTAAGGCTATCCTCCTTGGTCTCACAGATATTGTGCACAACACAACATGAAGCTATAATGATTGGGGCATTTTTTTTCCTGATACTTCCATATGATTCCATAAGCAGTGCCATCTGCCTTTCAAATGACCAAATGCACTCTCAACCTCCATTCTGTACCTACTCAGGCAATAGTTAAACTGTTCGTTCCTTCTTTCCAAATGGCCTGTGGATGGCTTCATTAACCAGGGAATCAGAGGAAAGGAGGGGTGTCCCCGAATAACTGTCCCAACCTCCATGCCATTAATGCAGAATGAATGTCTCCCACCATTCTACATAGGTTGGTAGGGCCCAGAAATGGTGCAGCTGACACTTGAACCGATCCTCTGGTTCCAACAGCTCAGCATCCTCATTTTGATGCAACAGTTTTGCAGTGTTGTCCTGTTGCTGGAGGAGCCAGTGATGCTGCCATTGAATATTCTCCTGCACCCACAGCATCTGCTCGGTGGTGTGGCAGGGAAAGTCTAATGCTGAATGTGTCTGGGTTTGAATGCTGTAATACTGTCCAAGCAGCCTCTTTGTATTCACACTTGCCATGATAGTGGAGCTGTGGATTTCTGGGTCCATGCTAGCAGACAGCAATTTGAAAATTGTGCTAGCCCACCCAAGAAGGAAGCCTGGGGCGCAGGCAGCAGAAATATGGGCTTTAAAAAAAAAATCTAATCTCCCTGGCTTCTGCTTTGAATCCCATGATTTACAGCAAGAACAGTCCAATGATGCATGCTGCTCAACCATGAAATAAAGGATCTAAGGATACCCCCCAAGAACACTACTCCCTCAGCTCACAGTAAACCACTGCTCTATGTTCACACAATGCGAATTGAAAATGGAACAGGCATCCTGTGCTCACGCTATTGATGTGACTTGTGTGCTGCGAGTTACCAAACCAAAGCCTACCGAGGTCACACATTACAGAGTTTTGGGATAACCTATGGATGTTAATCTCACTTTAACTGGCAATTTCCTTGATACTTAGAGATTACAGGTTTAAAGGAAATTCACTTGAAAAAAAGCCTTTAACTTTACATTACTTTGTGTGAATTTCCATGTTTTAGAAAAAGTGTAAAAGTGGAAAGTAATTCTGGGAAGGGGGATGTAAAGGATATGGGGACAGTAGAGCTGCTGGTTGAAAAAAACATGCTGGAGGCAGGGAAGACAGCAAAGCTGTCATGTGGTGGGTGGCTTGGAGGATCACAGGGTAAGCCAGAGACACTGGTGGCTAATGGAGAAGAGGATATGGGTAGTCTTGGGTGGGAGGACATAGGATATACCGGACCAGCCAAAAGCATGGGTTGTTAGGGCAACAGCATGGAGGTGGAGTAAAGATTAGTCAGTCAGTATAAGGGAGGCAGGAGGCAATGGAGGATGGTGTCCTGAAAAACATACAAAGTGCATGGGACAGCTTGGGGTGGGAGTGAGAAATGGAGTAGACAAGACTTGGTAGATGGATGCAAATTGGGAAGCAAGGTTCTCCTGGGGAAGCATACATTGGGAAGATAGAGATTGTGCTGAAATGGGGGGGCACAGGGTTTGAGGAGCATAGAGTTGTTGGGAGGCAGTGAGTTGGTGGGAGATGTGGAGAGGCTATACTAGAGGCAACAAAGAAACCTTAAAAGCATTAAGTGATATACGTTAACTAAGAAGTGTGCTATAGTGCATCGGCTGAAGGGAAAATTACCAATAATATTGAGCTACTTCAACATGTGTTGTAAATTGCTGGAGTATAATACAATTTAACGTTTCAAAGGCTTTAGCCAAAATACAAAGATGACCGCCACACGGAGTCATTTGTTTCAGCTGTTCAGGCTATAAATCATGTTAGTTTAGTGAAGAATTATTGAAGCATTCTATAGTACAGTACATACATGGCTACAATAAACTTACATTTTTGAACAGCTGTTCTGCAAGCTCTCTGACGTGCCTCATCATTTTTGGTGGATTACCTTCCTCAGCTTTAATTCTTTCCACTTCAAAAGCTACCAACTTAAAAAAAAGTATCAAAATGTTTAAAAATCAACTTAAAATAACTTTGCTAATATACAAAATACATAATATTCATCTTAAACTGAAAGGTGCACAGAAAATTGGACACTGAAAAATCTCTTATGCTTCTGGGAAGCAGTGTACCATTTCCTAGGTGAATTATCAGGAATATTCACTTTCCTTTGAAGCGTTAGGCATAGGGCAAATCACAGCTCCAGAGGCAAGATACCAGACTTGATGGAGCTTAAGATCACTCTGGTGCAGTAAACCTGTGTTCCTGTAATATTCATTTAACATCTATAATGCAGCATGCTGTGTTTCTGAACCTTCCACATAAAAGTAATACAGAGCTATATCAGTATTGTATAAAACATTCAAGTTTAAACAGCACAGCAAGTTTGGATGAAAAATTTACTTTGTCTGGTCTTTTTAGACAAGAATTTAAAAACTGCAGCTCTAGCAGTGGCAATATTGACGATTCCGTTGTACTTTGTACAAGAGAAGATGTTTGCCTCAGTTTCCTTTGCCAAGTGTGTATTTAATTTATTAACATTTGTCAAAAAATTTACTTCTGCAAGATATTTCTAAAAATATAATTAAATTATTCAAAATAATTCTGTCCTAGCAGGTATTATCAGTATACAAAGTTCCAAATGGGACCATAAAAAGATTAGGCCACAATCCTACAATGACTTACACAAATGGTTAACTTTAAGTAGGTGATTATCCCAATAACTTCATGTGTGTAAAGTTATGAATGTGTATCCTCATTAAAGCATCAGGGCTTAAAAGATCATATGTTGCTTGATAATTTATAAAATATGTTTGTAGTAATTATATTTATTTGAATATATTAAGATTCAGAAGTTTATCAATTACTATTTTTCTACATACAGAAGCATCTCATCTATATTTTAACTGTCTTTTGAATATAACATATTATACAGAACAGAATTTTTACCTCATCAAAGAGATCACAGGATCTGTAGGGAGGACCTCTCTCAGATACAAAACCAGCAAATGACATTCCATTGAGAATTTTGGTGAGAAAGTCATTCTCAATCAAGCCTCGCTGGCCCAAAAAGGCCGCCTGCAGTGAATGTAAAGAGGGATTGGTCACTGTATAATTGAAAAGTTATGGAAACAAACAGAACATTTAATCAACTCCAGGTATATTAATAGCTTAAACCTTCTTCTGCTTATAATAAGTGCAAAGTGTTTTAAGAGACAATAGCTGTAAATGATCTTTTTTTAATAAAACAAAAGGTATTGGAACTGGAACATTCCCCCTTCTCTCTCATACACACTTTTAAAAATCATTCAAAAATCTGTTTTCTTTGAGCAATAAAACTTCTGGGAGGCAAAATACAAAATAATTCTAGTACTATTAAGTTGATTCTTTTAACTATAGGTAAACATTTCTTGAAATCCATGAATTACTTCCAAAATTGTATTAGTTTTAACTTTAAATAAACATGTGGTCTTTGCTACGGATTTCATCTTAGACAAATCTGTTTGGAAATGCAACAGTAAATGGGCCTGGTTAAGCTGTACTGTACAGTGCCACCTCAGTAATATCAGAATGATATGATTTTACTATATCATATATAAAGAAACTTTTGTATGTCAGACACAAAATTAAATTCCAAGATTGTATATTTGAAGTTTGTTCAGAAAGCAACTATATGAGACTGATATGAATTCAAATCGTATGTGAAATATTCATAGGGTGACCAGATGTCCCGATTTTATAGGGTCAGTCCCGATTTTTGGGCCTTTTTCTTATATAGGCTCCCCACCTCTGTCCAGATCTTTCACATTTGCTGTCTGGTTACCCTAAATATTCACTAAATACAGACAACCTTTTTTTCTCTTTTACCTTGTGAAAATGTATAACTGGTTCAGCATGAATTCTGATCAGCTGAAGGCATGACCTGTATCCTTGGAAAAGTTGTGCAAACAATCTCAGGAAAATTGCTCGTACTTCTTTATCCTGTAAATGATGATCAAATATGGCATAAACAACTTTGCTTCTATAACTTCCTCCTCCCTCCCTACCCCCTCGCAAGTATAAAACTATGTCACAAACATTTGTAAAACAGAATAACCAATTTTCTCAGACAATATCCAAAACAGAACAGCAGTGTAGCAGCCCAATTGGAGAGTGACTGTGTGTGTGTGTGTGTGTGTGTGTGTGTGTGTGTGTGTGTGTGTGTGTGTGTGTGTGTGTGCGCGCGCTAGCAATTTAATTTGAGCATTATGCTCATCACTACCAATCCCTTTTGTCACTTCAGATTACTACATTTTATCTCAGCTAAGACCAGACTCTCAGTACAATCACTCTTCTTGCAGCCAACCTGCAGGCTGCTCTGGGACTTCAATTTTACAATAAGTCTCAAATGCACTTTAAAATATGACCTTTGATTTGAAAAATACAAGCACAAATGAATTCCAGGCCACAGTGAATCAAATTAAGATATGACATCAAGATTTAATCTTTCAATAGATTGTTTTGGAAGCAGACTTTTATGTTTCACTAAAGATTCTATAAAGAACAACTATTTTTTAGATGACGGCTCTGAATTTCATTAAGAATGTGCTCAGTGTTGTTCTCTCCTCTTACAAATTAATTTAGAATTCAATAAAAGCTACTCTTATTGGCAGATACACTATTTATTTCAGGGCCAGACTGCTCACCACAGTTAGCATCAAATAGTTTATAGTAACTTGTATAAATTATAGAAGTCAGATACACAGGTGTCCACCACAAAACGTTTATCAGTCTGTTTCTCTTATGTTAGACAAAAATTATACAGGATTGAAAGCATCAATATTGTAATATGCACTACACCAATTTAAGACTACCCACAGAGGGTGAAATCCTGGCTTCAATGTTCAGTGGAGCCAGGATTTCACCTCGACTTCAGGACTAAAAAATGAATCTTTTAAGGTGAAGCAAGAAATATAGAAAACCAGGAAAAATACTGAGTGAAGTTATGCTATTCTTATCTTTACTAAAGATTTCCATTTTATGTCTTAGATAGCATTACATACTCCTCCCCCCAAGTTTATGTTCATCAGAGCCCAATGCAACATTAAGAAGCTAGAATTCTCTTTGTAGTGTATAAATATACCATGTGTATGCACAAACATAAAATATACTCCTAGTTTCCTTTTTTATTATAAAATTAATGAGTCCCATCTCTATTTCTCATACAGTCAGACCATTGCTGTAGCTGCTAGATAACCTACAGCATCTTTTTTTTTTTAGACACAGAATGGCTTTCTTAGGCCTGGTCTACACTATGAGTTTAGGTCGACTTTAGCTGCGTTAAGTCGACTTAAGCCTGGACACGTTTACACGACGAAGCCCTTTCTTTCGACTTAAAGGGCCCTTTAAACCGGTTTCTTTACACCACCTCGACGAGGGGATTAGCGATAAAATCGGCCTTATGGGGGTCGGAATTGGGTAGTGAGGACGGAATTCGACATTAGTGGCCTCCGGGAGCTATCCCACAGTGCTTCATTGTGACCGCTCTGGACAGCACTCTCATCTCAGATGCACTGGCCAGGTAGACAGGAAAAGCCCCGCGAACGTTTGAATTTCATTTCCTGTTTGCTCAGCGTGGAGAGCACAGGTGACCACGCAGAGCTCATCAGCACAGGTAACCGTGATGGAGTCCCAGGATCGCAAAAGAGCTCCATCATGGACCGAACGGGAGGTACGGGATCTGCTCGCCATATGGGGAGATGAATCAGTGCTAGCTGAACTCCGTAGCAGTAAACGAAATGGCAAAATATTAGAAAAGGTCTCCAAGGCCATGAAGGACAGAGGCCATAACAGGGATGCACAGCAGTGCCGCATGAAAATTAAGGAGCTAAGGCAAGCCTACCACAAAGCCAGAGAGGCAAACGGAAGGTCCGGGGCAGAGCCGCAAACATGCCGCTTCTACGCAGAGCTGCATGCCATGCTAGGGGGTGCAGCCACCACTACCCCAACCGTGTGCTTTGACTCCTTCAATGGAGAAACACACAGGGAAGCGGGTTCGGGGTACGAGGAAGATGAGGATGGAGATAATATAGATAGCTCACAGCAGCAAGGAAGCGGAGAAACCAGTTTCCCCAACAGCCAGGATATGTTTATCACCCTGGACCTGGAACCAGTAACCCCCGAACTCACCCAAGGCGTGCACCCAGACCCTGAGGGCACACAGGGGACCTCTGGTGAGTGTACCTTTGTAAATATTACACATGGTTTAAAAACAAGCGTGTTTAATTATTAATGATTAATTTGCCCTGGCAATCGCGGCCAGTACAGCTACTGGAAAAGTCTGTTAACGTGTATGGGGATGGAGCGGAAATCCTCCAGGGACATCTCCAGAAAGCTCTCCTTCATGTACTCCCAAAGCCTTTGCAAAAGGTTTCTGGGGAGGGCTGCCTTATCCCGTCCGCCATGGTAGGACACTTTACCACGCCAGGCCAGTAGCACGTAGTCTGGAATCATTGCATAACAAAGCATGGCAGCGTATGGTCCCAGTGTTTGCTGGCATGCAGACAACATCCATTCCTTATCGCTCTTTGTTATCCTCAGGAGAGTGATATCATTCACGGTCACCTGGCTGAAATGGGGCGATTTTATTAAGGGGACATTCAGAGGTGCCCGTTCCTGCTCTGCTGAACAGAAATGTTCCCCGCTGTTAGCCATGCGGTGGAGGGGAGGGGTGAAGTGATCATCCCCGAGAATTGGGTGTGGGGGGGTTAGTTGGTTTTGTGCTGCATGTTAACCCGGAAACCGCAGCCCCTCCTTTTACATTGCAAACCCATTTTAAATGGCCAACCCAACGGGTGCTTGGTATGGGAAATGAGGGCGCTACTGTTTGAAACCATTCCCACGTTAAAAAGGTTAAAAAAGCCAAAAGACTGTGGCTTACCATGGCTGCCTGCAAGCCGAAATCTGTTGCCTGGCACTGCGTGAGTGATCTCTCACACCAAACCGGCAGGCCCGCAATATAAGAGGAAAAATGCGACCTTGTAACGAAAGCACATGTGCTATGTAATGTGAACAGCAAAATTTAACGTGAAAGAGTGTACCCATTGTTCCCTAAAATGTGTCTTTTTTAACCACCTCTCCCTTCTCCTCCACCAGCTGCAAATGTTTCTCCTTCACAGAGGCTAGTGAAGATTAGAAGGAGAAAACGGCGGACTCGGGATGATATGTTCTCGGAGCTCCAGATGTCCTCCAACGCTGACAGAGCACAGCAGAATGCGTGGAGGCAATCAATGTCAGACTACAGAAAAGCACAATATGAACAAGAGAAGAGGTGGCGGGCTGAATCGCGGGATGAACAGAGCAAGTGGCGGGCAGAAGATGATAGGTGGCGTCAGCTTGCAGACAGAAGGCAAGAATCGATGCTCCAGCTGCTGGAGCATCAAACTGATATGCTCCAGCATATGGTTGAGCTGCAGGAAAGGCAGCAGGAGCAGAGACCGCCGCTACAGCCCCTGTGTAACCAACAGCCCTCCTCCCCAAGTTCCATAGCCTCCTCACCCAGACACCCAAGAACACGGTGGGGGGGCCTCCGGCCACCAAGTCACTCCACCCCAGATGATTGCCCGAGCATCAGAAGGCTGGCCTTCAATAAGAGTTAAAGTTTTAAACTACAGTGTGTCCTTTTCCTTCCCTCCTCCCCCACCCATCCCGGGCTACCTTGGCAATTATCCCTCTAGCTGTGTGATGAATTAATAAAGAATGCATGAATGTGAAGTAACAATGACTTTATTGCCTCTGCAAGCGGTGCTCGAGGGGGAGAGGGGAGGGTGGGGTGGTTGGTTTACAGGGAAGTAGAGTGAACCGGGTGGGGGGGGGCGGAGGGTTAACCAAGGAGAAACAAACAGAAGTTTCACACCGTAGCCTGGCCAGTCACAAAACTCGTTTTCAAAGCTTCTCTGATGCGCACCACACCCTGCTGTGCTCTTCTAACTGCCCTGGTGTCTGGCTGCGCGTAATCAGCGGCCAGGCGATTTGCCTCAACCTCCCACCCCGCCATAAATGTCTCCCCCTTACTCTCACAGATATTGTGGAGCGCACAGCAAGCAGCAATAACAATGGGGATATTCTTTTCGCTGAGGTCACAGCGAGTCAGTAAGTTGCGCCAGCGCGCTTTTAAACGTCCAAATGCACATTCCACCACCATTCGGCACTTGCTCAGCCTGTAGTTGAACAGGTGCTGACTACTGTCCAGGCTGCCTGTGTACGGCTTCATGAGCCATGGCATTAAGGGGTAGGCTGGGTCCCCAAGGATCACGATAGGCATTTCAACATCCCCAACGGTTAGTTTCTGGTCCAGGAAGAAAGTCCCTTCCTCCAGCTTTCGAAATAGACCAGAGTGCCTGAAGACGCGAGCATCATGTACCTTTCCCAGCCATCCCACGTTGATGTTGGTGAAACGCCCCTTGTGATCCACCAGGGCTTGCAGCAGCATTGAAAAGTACCCCTTGCGGTTTATGTACTCGGTGACTTGGTGCTCCGGTGACAAGATAGGGATATGGGTTCCGTCTATCGCCCCACAACAGTTTGGGAATCCCATTGCAGCAAAGCCATCCACTATGGCCTGCACGTTTCCCAGAGTCACTACCCTTGATATCACCAGGTCTTTGATTGCCCTGGCAACTTGGATCACAGCAGCCCCCACAGTAGATTTGCCCACTCCAAATTGATTCCCGACTGACCGGTAGCTGTCTGGCGTTGCAAGCTTCCACAGGGCTATCGCCACTCGCTTCTCAACTGTGAGGGCTGCTCTCATCCTGGTATTCTGGCGCTTCAGGGCAGGGGAAAGCAAGTCACAAAGTTCCATGAAAGTGCCCTTACGCATGCGAAAGTTTCGCAGCCACTGGGAATCGTCCCACACCTGCAACACGATGCGGTCCCACCAGTCTGTGCTTGTTTCCCGGGCCCAGAATCGGCGTTCCACGGCATGAACCTGCCCCAGTAACACCATGATTTCCACATTGCTGGGGCCTGTGCCTTGTGAGAGGTCTATGTCCATGTCAATTTCCTCATGACTCTCGTCGCCGCGCTGCAATCGCCTCCTCGGCTGGTCCTGGTTTTGCTTTGGCATGTCCTGGCTCTGCATATACTCCAGGACAATGCGCATGGTGTTCATAATTGCTGCGGTGATCACTGAGCGGGCTCCATGATCCCAGTGCTATGGCGTCTGGTCTGTAAAAAGGCACGAAACTAGTATCTGACGGACGGAGGGAGGGAGGGAGGGGCGAGTGACGACATGGCGTACAGGTACAGGGAATTAAAATCAACAAAGGTGGCTGTGCATCAGGGAGAAACACAAACAACTGTCACACAGAATGGCCCCCCCAAAGATTGAACTCAAAACCCTGGGTTTAGCAGGCCGTTGATTTCACGGAGGGAGGGGGAAGCAAATGAATACAGAACAAATCTATTTTTTACATCTTAAGCTGGCAGACGACGGTGCAGCATGACTGATAGCCCTCGGCATCTTCTGGGCGCTTGGCAGAAAATAGTGTACTACGACTGATAGCCATCATCGTCATTGGGAAGGCAGCGACTGGGGGACATACGGAGTTTCAGCCACTGTAGTACGACGACGACGGATACCAGTCGTAATACACCATCTTCTACCAAAAGGCAAGGGGCTGCTGCTGTGTAGCAATGCAGCCCCACGTCTGCCAGCCCCACGTCTGCCAGCACCCAGATCGCCGATGAAGGCTACCAGTCATACTGCACCATCTACTGCCAAAAGGCAATTAGCTGCTGCTGTGTAGCAATGCAGTACCACGTCTGCCAGCACCCAGATGACATATGGTGACGGTGAGCTGAGCTGAGCTGAGCAGGCTCCATGCTTGGCGTGGTATGTTGTCTGCACAGGTAACCCAGGTAAAAAGGCGCGAATCGATTGTCTGCCGTTGCTCTGACGGAGGGGGAGGGGCCTGACGACATGTACCCAGAACCCCCCGCGACACTGTTTTGCATCATTCAGGCATTGGGATCTCAACCCAGAATTCCAATGGGCGGCGGAGACTGCGGGAACTGTGGGATAGCTACCCATAGTGCAACGCTCCGGAAGTCAACGCTAGCCTCGGTACTGTGAACGCGGTCCGCCGACTTAATGCACTTAGAGCATTTTATGTGGGGACACACACAATCGGCTGTATACAACCGATTTCTATAAAACCGGCTTCTATAAATTCGACCTAATTTCGTAGTGTAGACATACCCTAAGAGAAAGAAGTGAATATTTATAGTATTTCCTAGCTAAAGAACTTGTTCCTCCTCATATATATTGTAGAAGAATAGAGAAAAGTAACTACAGAAATCTAGCTTCTTAAAAGAAGCTTATTCTAAAAACTTAATATTTTTCTATTTATTACAAAGTCAGAAATAATATGTCTTACCAGCATTTTTGAGTGCGATAAACCTGTTCGTGGTGGAGGGAATGCATAATCTGCCGTTTCCAAATCGGGGTGTAAAACCTATAACATTTTTTAATTAATGAAAATAATTGTTAAAACGTGAATACAAATTAAATTGTTAACTTTTGTCCTGGTCTTATTTAATTTTTGTTAATACTCATTGCACTGTAAACACTTTAAAAATGATGCACACACCATTAAACCCTAAATACTACACAAAAATTAGGAATTAAAACGTCCTTGTTCAATTGATGGAATACGGGGAGTATTTGCAATAGATTTTAGTAGGTGTGGAAAGCCAGGGTTGTCATCTTAAATGTCATAAGCAGCATTGTTAAAGTTTGTGCCATCACTATTATTTCTAACTGGTTTTGATTTGCAACTCCTGTATTGCAGAGGCTTATAACTGCAAAACATAAATATCTCTGGGATTAAATTTTTGAAAAAATTCTAAACCCAGAAAGGAATTTTTTGGAGTATAATGTAGCAAGGAAAATGTTTTAGGTTTTTTGCTTATTTTGCCTTTTTAACAGTAAATCCTGATTTTTCTGTTCCTTTGTGCACAGCATTTTCTTTCGTAGAATTCAACAGGAATTTTATATAAACACTTGCTGGTAGGGCCAGAACAGAACTGAAGGTACACTCATTTAAATTACTTTTGCACTTCTGTATCCAGAAAATGGATTACATTTTCAGTGAGATTTGTCAGGTCATTAGTCAATAAAGAAATTATTTTTATTAGTAACAACAACAATTACGTGCACTCCTAGAACATCTTTTGTCCAACCATCTCAAAGCATTTAGTAAATATTAAGCAAGATTCCAAAGCCCTTGTGAAGTAGGTACGAATTATTATCCTGATTTTACATTTGTGTTAGCTGATGCAGAGAAGGTTAAGATATTTGCCTAAAGTCACACAGGGAGTCAGTGGCAGTCAAGAAAATAACTCAATTCTTCTGTAACTATATCTTATGGCATAAGCAAAACATAAACTGACTCTCTATTGCAGAGTATAGTCTAGATTTTCAAATGTGACTAGTGATTTTGGGTGCTCAAACTGACACACATTAAAGGGGCGTGATTTTCATACAAAGCTGAACACCTGCTCTCTGAAAATCAGGTCCTTCCAAGGTGTTTTGAGTTAAGAGCCCATAACTAATGATATTGGATGCTTTGGTTATTTGAAAATCTTGGCCTATTTACTTACTCTGTTTAAAAGTACTGATAATGAAGCTGTAACTTAGCCCTGGTAACTCCTCAGTTTAAATTCTGGTGCTAAGCCACTACATTAAAATAAAATCTATTGTCACACACACACACAATCTGTAACTCCATCCAATTTTCTTTCATTTGTTTTCCTTTCTTCTTAGGGTTAAAACTTTTGCCTGAACCACACAGCAAAGCATGCACATGAAATGACCATGGACGAGCTCCAGTGTGGTCAACCCTATAAGAGAGAAGAGGAAGGATGGATGGAATGAGGAAAGAAAAGTGAAATAACCCAACCATTATAAAAGCTGTGTCGGGAAATCAGTCACCATATGAGGTTGGCCCTATTGGTCAGACCAAAAATGTTTGAAACAGCATTTTTCAGTTTTTGATAATGCTGGATAAAGGCAGTTCCTTTGATGACAGGAAGCTTGTGGTGATTCCTCAATGTGGAATGATAATCAAGCATAAAAAAAATATTTACTGCAAAACTCAGCTCTTCTTTTACAATTGTTTTGCCAGGCATCACGGTAATTTAAATTAAAATGGATTCTTGGAATTGTGCATTCAACTGAAAAGCCACCAAGGTAAATCATAATAAAGCAGCTGAATTTTCAGTAATAATTGTTAAAGCAAAATCTTAAAACTGAGATGTATTTCCAAATGTACTATTAGGGAGAAAAAGGTCACTTTCCCCTTATCAGATGTTAAGAAGTCACAACATGCCATAAATGAATGAAGTCTTAGGATATGTGATAAGTGGAATTAGTTACAAATCAAGAAAGATAATAGTTCTTTTAAAAAGAGTTTTGTTAACAGAGTACTGTGTGCAATTCTAGGCATAGAAAGGTGAAAGGCATTTTTCTAAAAAGAGCAGAGGGAAGCAAAGAGTTCCTTATGAGGAAAGGCTTAATGAAGTGAACATGCTGGGTTCAACTTAACCCTGGCATAAGCTTCAATGGCTTCAACAGAGTTGAGCCCAATTACACCAAGGTAGGTTTGTATGTAAATAAATTAGGGAAAATCAATCTAAATGGAGCTACTATAAGTGGGATCATAACTGGTTGGAAAACCATTCCCAGACAGTAGTTATCAGTGGTTCACAGTCATGCTGGAAGAGCATAACAAGTGGGGTCCCGCAGGTATCAGTTCTGGGTCCGGTTCTATTCAATATCTTCATCAATGATTTAGATAATGGCATAGAGCAGTGGTGGGCAACCTGTGGCTCGTCAGGGTAATCCGCTGGCAGGCTGCCAGACAGTTTGTTTACATTTGCACGGCAGCCCGCAGCTCCCAGTGGCTGCGGTTCATCGTTCCCGGCCAATGGGAGCTGCGGGAAGCGGCGCAGGACGCAGGGACGTGCTGGCCACAGCTTCCCGCAGCTCCCATTGGCCGGGAATGGTGAACTGCGGCCACTGGGAGTTGCGGACGGCCGTGCAAATGTAAACAACCTGTCTGGCAGCCCACCAGCGGATTACCCTGATAGGCTGCGTGCAGCCAGTGGGCCGCAGGTTGCCCCCCACTGGCATAGAGCATACACTTACAAAGTTTGTGGATGATACCAAGCTGGGAGGGGTTGCAAGTGCTTTGGAGGATAGGATTATAATTCTAAATGATCTGGACAAACTGGAGAATGGTCAGAAGTAAACAGGATGAAATTCAATAAGGAGAAATGCAAAGTACTCCATTTAGGAAGGAACAATCAGTTGCACACATACAGAATTGGAAATGACTGCCTAGGAAGAAGTATTGCGGAAAGGGATCAGGAGTCATAGTGGACCACAAACTAAATATGAGTCAACAGTGTAACGCTGTTGCAAAAAAAAGCGAACATCATTCTGGGATGTATTAGTAGGCGTGTTGTAAGCAAGACACGAGAATTGTAAGCAAGACACTCTACTCCGCACTGATTAGGCCTCAACTGGAGTATTGTGTCCAGTTCTGGGCGCCACATTTCAGGAAAGATGTGGACAACTTGAAGACAGTCCAGAGAAGAGCAGCAAAAATTATTTAAAGGTCTAGAAAACATGACCTTTGAGGGAAGATTGAAAAAATTGGGTTTGTTTAGTCTGGAAAAGAGAAGACTGAGGGGGACATGACTACAGTTTTTAAGTACATAAAAGGTTGTTACAAGGAGGAGGGAGAAAAATTGTTTTCCTTAACTTCTGAGGATAGGACGAGAAGCAATGGGCTTAAATTGCAGCAAGGGAGGTTTAGTTGGACATTAGGAAAAACTTCCTAATTGTCAGGGTGGTTAAGCACTGGAATAAATTGCCCAGGGAGGTTGTGGAATCTCCATCATTGGAGATTTTTAAGAGCAGGTTAGACAAACACCTGTCAGGGATGGTCTAGATAATAATTGTCCTGCCGTGAGTGCAGGGGACTGGCCTAGATCACCTCTGAAGGCCCCTTCCAGTCCTATGATTCTAAATCTGAGATGATGTTTAAGAGAAAAAATATATAAACCTCCAATATCATATCTGGGTATACCTGCATATAACAAAAATTGCTTGCCAAAGAGTAGACTGATGGGCCTTTAGGGCCCAGTGTAATCTCCATCTTTTAAATTTATTTATGGTATTCACATACAATGCATTTAGGAGTTAATTCATCTTGCTTTTAAATCTTCATAAGTCATTTTCAAAATGTTTCATAATATTCAGAGATTTTATTTCTTCTTTTTACATTTTTAAAAAGATCTGGACAAGCTGATCAGGAAATGAGACGTACTAAAGAAAGAGCTGTTTGAGTTTGATGTAGCAGTGGCTCTGGGAGCTGAGATAGATGAATACATTCAGGAATTTTAATTGTGCCTCCATCCAGGTCTGCTATAATTACATCCAACTGAAAAAGAAAAACAAATATTTTATATATAGTATGTTCTCTGATGCACACAGTTAAACACCAAATGGACATTTCAGATTTTACATATGATTTATCCTAAAATGAGTGAAGATAATATTACTTCACAATTCTATAGTGCCCTTAATGAAGGTACTTGAGCACAAATAATATTAATGAATGTAACCTCAAAACACCTATGTGACTCAGAGAGAGAGAGGCCAAACTTTCAAGAGTGGCCTCTAGTTCTGGGTGCCTCAGTTTTTGGGTCTCCAACTTGAGATAGCTTATGACTGAATTTCAGAAGTGCTGAGCAATCACAACTCCAAAAATGGAGGACCCCCAAAATCAAAGGATACCTTGGCAAATGTTGGTCTAATTGAATTGCTCAAGGTCACAACAGAAGTCTGAAGCAGAGTTGGAAATATATCCCTGTCTTGACTTTACACCCTGCATCTTAATCGCAAAATCATTCTTCTGAGTTTTTCCTTCCCTCACCCTATTTCCTTCTGACAGGTTATATTGGTATTTGTAGAAGAACTTACAACAGGTTCAATTAATGGGTGTGTGAGTTTTTTGGGTTTTTTTGCCCATTACTGATTGTCCTGCTTTATCTACTGGTACTTTTATTCCTGGGGGAATTCTGTGTCACTGTGTGTGTGCAGAATCCGTGGCCCCCGCAGATTTCTTTGCTTCCCCGCAGAAAAATGGCTTCTGAAGGGGAAGCAAAGGGAAGCTGCAAAAGCGGTCATGCACCCCTGCCTGCACTGTTTGGGCACCTGGTGCAGCCAGTAGAGACATAAATCACCGCCGGGACGGGAGGGCTGGGCAATCATGTGTTTGAGAGAGAGAGAGATACTCTGTCCCCTCTCAATCGCTAGTGCGGCATGCTCGGGGTGAAAGGGCAGGGCTTTGAGGTGTTTCTGGGGAGGTAGGAGTGTCTCCTCAGGCAGAGCAGAATATAGCAGCTTGCCTGCTTAGTGAATTGTTCCCATTGTTCTTAGTGAATTCCCCCAGGAGTATAAAACAGGTCTAAAAATTTTAAGGCTCCTTGCATTGTCAAAGTGGTGTAAAGGAGTCTTATTGTACAGGACAGTGTGTCCTTATAAATGCTTATGGTGCTTTAGTGATTAGAATTGGTCTAAATTTTTGGACTGAAAAAATTTCCTATCAAAATGTGCTCCATGAATTGTTTGCTACTGACCTTTCTGGAGATGGTCAGTAGCCAATATAAATTGTGAGTTTGAGTCCCCAACCCTCGCTTACTTTTCAGTTGCCTATGATGTAACACTGAGTATATGGCTGCATATATTTGTTGACTAATAACTAGCAGTAAAGGGTCAATACTAGTTACATTACTATTACAGAGGAGGCTTGGGGGATTTCCTCCAGTGCTCCCCACTCCCTTTCTTCATCCATTGTATTGTAGTTAAAAATAATTTAAACCAGCGCGATTATATTTATTTTTTAACAAATAAATATGCAGAATTTTAACATATTGTGTGCAAAATTTAATTTTTTGGCGCAGAATTCCCCCAGGAGTATACTTTGTATGACTATGAATAGCTTAAACTATAATGCTTGAAGCACAAAAAATTCTCTACACAAATATCATATTTGACACCATGACTGTACATATTCTTTTTAGGCATACTTACAAGCTCATGAATGTCAGCACAAAAGATGGAATGTACACCAATAATGAAAGGCGTTGGTGAACTGAGAACTTCTAGCAGCTGTGCAGGGAGAATTGGAATATAGGGATAACTGTGAAGAGAATTAATAAAAAGTTATGCTTTTTGTCTGCCCCATTACATGAAGTCTTTCTTTACCTTCCTGCCACCTATTATAACTACTTCATAATTTGTCAATTAAAATTCTGGGGCATTCAGTACATCAACTATAAAGTACCATACTCAAAGTTATAAGGACGTTCTGGCATGAAAATATAAAGAAGTCCATTATCACAAGGGGCTTGTAATTCCTTTATAAAAATCTATCACAAATAGATAAACTGTTTTTGAATACGCACGTAAACTAAGAAGAAAAGACAAAAAAGAATATTCATAGTAATCTATCTAGGCTCTTATATGGTGCCCATTAATGTGATAAATGTGTACAAAGAGATTATTATTGCACTAGAGACATTAGATCTGTTATGGAATGCACACTAAGTTTTAAAAACATAGTACTTTTGAAGTAAAGCATGCAGTACAATATATAATGCTAATTACTGCTTTTGTGCAGTGTCACATAATAATGAAATTCCCAAATGTAGAGTTTAGTGATGCAGACAATGTTTACTTAGGACTAAACTGAGAACACTGTACTCATGTTACTTGTGATCTGAGTCATATTTAAACATGATCTAAATTTAAAAAAATTGTAACATCACTGACACATGGCTCTCCAAGGTTGATTTTCACATGGGAAATTTCACAAATATTTTAACATTAAGGAACAATATTTCAAAATTCACTTTCAATCTGTTACAAAGTTTTTCTATTGTTGTTTATGATACAAACCTGTCTTTGAACTATTTTGAACAAATACAAGAACTCTGCATACTCAATGTTAGAAGTAGCTTTTGCAGACACTTGCGTTAGAATTACACTTCTTTCATTTGTGCAACTAAAAATATATCTACACTGCAATTGGAGGTGGGTCTGCAGCTCAGGTAGGCATACTCGCACTACCTTTGATCTACCAAACCTACCTAAAAATAACAGTGAAGACATGGTGGCACAGACCCCAGGACGGGCTAGCAATGTAAATACATTATTGAGGGTTCCCAGTGGGCTTGTTCAGCCTGCACTGCTGCATCTTCACTGCTACTTTTAGCCATGCTAGGTAGCTTAAAGCTAGCATGGATATGCCTACCCCAGCTGTGATGGCACCTCTAACTGTTGCCCTCAGATGCTGATACACTACCTTTTGACCTAAAAAAATGGGTTCAAATGTGGCTTTTTTCACAAGGAATTAATTTGTTGATTGCAGTGTAGTCCATAGTGGACATTTGTACACCTTACAAAACTATCGCACAAACTGGCAGAAGTGTCAGCCTCTGCTCGTGGACCATGACTGTATTAGAAAAAGAGATTTATAATCAGGTACTATTGCTGGCAAGGTGTCTACACCGTATTTTTGTTAAATTACATACAATTTACATTGAAATGGATTAAATGAGAGTCTGATCGATGAAGTACACAAACGGTAAGACCAAATGTCTGATCCTGAAAGCCTTTCCTTATGTGGGTAATCCTTATTCATGAAAACAGTTCATTAACTTCAATGGCACAACTTGCATGAGTAAAGATAACTTGTATAAATACAGGTTTTCAACATCAAGTCCAAAGTGTCAAAGTTGTCTAACAAAACTCACCTATATTTGAGAGGAAACATTAAAGACTCCAGTGCTCTACAGGCATCACTGAGCCTCTGAAAACTTGCAGAGTGAAAGAGAACCTTATTTTCTGTAAGGACCGCACAGAACAAGCTCAGCACATTTTGGATTCCTTTTAAAAAAAAAAAAAAAGTGTGCTTTACAAATGATAAACCCATAGCCAAAACAGAACAAAGAATGAAAATGAAAAATTGTAAGAATTCTTGGAGTCACTGGAGGAAAATTTGTAATAAGTATGCAAATGCCTTATCCTGTGATTTTTCTGCCTTTTCTTTGACTGTCAGTTTTGTTTTCGATTTTTCAAGTTCGTATAACACCCAGTGAATAATTTCCAGTAGTTCAAATATTTTCTATTACACCTCCTTTTCTATCCCATTTCCAAGGATTTTCTCTTCTGAAAACAATCCTAACAGTGGTTAACAATGACCGCAAATGGTAGTATGCAAAGGTAAACATGACTCTAGAGCCCATTGTTGGTGGTTGATCCAAGCTCAACTTCTGAACCTTTATGTAATATCTCTGTGAGTATTGCTGATCATGGACAAAGAGCTCATGAGGTTTGTCTAGTAAACACATTAATACTTTTATCTGTAAAAGTGTTTTCTGTGACTCATTAGGTTAAACAAAGGCCAGTAAGGCCTAGACACTATATTTGTGATTGGAAGGAGTTAAAGAGGAGCTGACTGTCTAAACAAGCCCTGCAAGATTGAAGACAAGACACATGAATCCGATTAAACTGGTTTTGGTAAGATGGTATAATGGATAACCTGTTGCATAGGTTACAAAGTAATGTACTCCTGGGGAAGACCAAAAAAATGCATTTCCTTTATACAAAAAGAGTCCCATCCTTTTAAATAGATGTGTCTTTGAGATATGCTAGAAATAATGAAATTTCTTGAGAAATGCTGGAATTCATAAAATTTCCTGAGGACGTAGACTGTGTTGTCACTAAGGCCTGGTCTACACTAGGAGTTTATGTCGAATTTAGCACCGTTACATCGAATTAACTCTGCACCCGTCCACACCACGAAGCTATTTAGTTCGACATAGAGGTCTCTTAAATTCGACTTCTGTACTCCTCCCCAACGAGGGGAGTAGCGCTAAATTCGACATGGCCATGTCGAATTAGGCTAGGTGTGGATGGAAATCGACGGTAATAGCTCCAGGAGCTATCCCACAGTGCACCACTCTGTTGACGCTCTGGACAGCAGTCCGAGCTCGGATGCTCTGACCAGCCACACAGGAAAAGCCCCGGAAAAATTTGAATTCCTTTTCCTGTCTGGGCAGTTTGAATCTCATTTCCTGTTTGGACATCGTGGCGAGCTCAGCAGCACTGGCAACGATGCAGAGCTCTCCAGCAGAGATGGCCATGCAATCTCAGAATAGAAAGAGGGCCCCAGCATGGACTGATCGGGAAGTCTTGGATCTCATCGCTGTGTGGGGCGATGAGTCCGTGCTTTCCGAGCTGCGATCGAAAAGACGGAATGCAAAGATCTACGAGAAGATCTCTAAAGCCATGGCAGAGAGAGGATACAGCCGGGATGCAACGCAGTGCCGCGTGAAAATCAAGAAGCTGAGACAAGGCTACCAGAAGACCAAAGAGGCAAACGGACACTCCGGATCCCAGCCCCACACATCCCGTTTCTACGAGGCACTGCATTCCATCCTAGGTGCGGCCGCCACCACTACCCCACCACTGACTGTGGACTCTGAGGATGGGATATTGTCGACGGCCGGTTCCTCGGACATGTTAGCGGACGGGGAAGATGAGGAAGGAGATGAGGAGGACGAGGCAGTCGACAGCGCTTACAACGCTGATTTCCCCGACAGCCAGGATCTCTTCATCACCCTTACAGAGATCCCCTACCAACCGTCCCCAGGCGTTAACCCAGACACAGAATCAGGGGAAGGATCAGTCAGTAAGTGTTTTAAACATGTAAACATTTATTTTTAACAGAACAGGAATATTAACAATATTAACAATGGGTTTTTCATGATTACTTTGCCCTAGGCACTTAATGTTTCAGTCCTTGGCACTGCAACTACTGAAAAAAAATCTAACAATGTCCGGTTTAGCATGATTGTTTTGCCCTAGGCGCTCTACTGTTTAGTCCCTGCCAGTGCAGCTACAGTAAAATCCGGTCTATATGTCCGGGGATAGAGCAGAAATCCTCCTGGGACATCTCCACGAAGCTCTCCTGGAGGTAATTGGAAAGCCTTTGCATCAGGTTCCTGGGGAGAGCGCGGCCTTATTGGGTCCTCCGTGGTAGGAAACGTTTCCGCGCCAGGAGACAAACAAGTACTCGGGGATCATTGCCTTGCAGAGCATGGCGGCATACGGCCCTGGTCTTTGCAGGCTTTCCCGAAGCATCCGTTCTTTCTCCGTCTCTGAAATCCTCATCAGAGTGATGTCGCTCATGGTGACCTGCTTTGAATTAGGTAGGGGAATGTTAGTATTGGGACTGCTTGCCTGTTCCTTTACAGAACTGTAACCGGCGGTGTACAGACACGCGGTGGAGGCGGGAGAGGAGCAGCATACAGGGATCTTTCCCTGGGACAGCCGCGAGGGGGTGGGACAGGGGCAGAGTTCATGCTTGCCGGATTGCTGGCAGCAGGGACTGGCATTGCTTTGAACGTGAAAGGAGGCCAGTGCTATTTATTAAAGTTTTAAGCAGCCACAAGTCTACGGCTTACCATGTCAGCCTGTTACCCAAATTCCGCTGTCCTGTCCCGCTTGTCTGATCTGCACTGCAAGACCCCAGGCACAGAATGCGAAGGCCGAAAATTCGACCTTGTCCTGAGTGCGCATGTGATAGGTGCTGTGCATGGTCTTGTTCGCAGAGAAAGACTATGTTCTTTGTTCAACCAAAAATTTATCTTTCTGAGGAATTCACTCCCTTTTTCCCATCCCACAGCTGCGACTGTCTCCCGAACTACCCTGGCATCACACTCCCAGAGGCTAGCGCAGATTAGGCGTAGGAAGAAGAGGACACGGGAGGACATGTTCTCGGAACTTATGGGCTGCTCCCGAGCCCAGGCAGCCCAGCAGACCCAGTGGAGGGAGAACTTGTCCCAAATGCACCGATCACACATGGAACGGGAGGAGAGGTGGCGGCAGGAAGACCAGCAGGCGACTCAAACGCTGCTTGGACTAATGAGGGAGCAAACGGACACTCTCCGGCGCCTTGTGGATGTTCTGCAGGACCGGAGGCAGGAGGACAGAGCCCCGCTGCAGTCTATCTCTAACCGCCCTCACCCAAAGTCCCAAGAAGGAGGGGCGGCAGAGTCCGTGAAAACTCTCACTCCACCCCTGCAGACTGCTCAAGTACCAGAAGGCTCTCATTCCCCAAAATTTGATAAGTCCTTTCCTTCCCGCCTCACCCAAGCCCCCGTCCCAGTTTCATCCCCCAGTTTCATGTGTAATTGCTAATAAAAAATATGTTTCTGTTAATTACTGTTTCCATCATGTTCTTTTAGAGGAGAGTTTGTTTGAAGGGGGGGAAGGGGTTGGTAATTGGACAGGACAGTCACCTTTACCAGGGTACAGACGCGGGGGCAGGTTCAGCAGCAGGGCACACACACATTGCATTCCCTAGTTACCCTGGTCAGTCTGGGAGGTGGTTTTCATGTTCTGTCTGTGTGGGGGGGGGGCTATGTGACTTTGTGGCGGGGGAGGGCGGTTACAGGGTCCTTATGCAGCGGTCCTTATCCTGGATCACAGAGCCACGCAGCAGGGGATCTGTAACCGTCCTCCCCCTGCCACAGTCACATAGCCCCCCCCCACAGAGTCCCGAACAGGAGGGGTGGCAGGCTCCGTTGAAACAACCAGTCCACCAGTGCGGAGCCTGTCATTCCTGGAGTTTAGAAGCGTCCTTTGTAACACTACACTACACCCGCTCCCCACCACAGTCTGCGTCCCAGGTTCAACACTTTCCCGCGAAAACAGTAATAAAGAAAACAGTGTTCATTAACAAATTTCAAGTGATTTTATTTTTTAACGTGTGTTGGAAGGGGGGCAACGGGGTATGTAACTGGAGAGGATAGTGAACATTTACTGGGTAAAGAAACGGGGGCAGGTTCAGCTTCTCTGTAAACAAACTTAATTGTCACAGGTTACCCTGCTCACTCAGGAACCTAGCTTTCAAAGCCTCCCGGATGCACAGCGCGTCCCGCTGGGCTCTTCTAATCGCCCGGCTGTCTGGCTGGGCGTAATCAGCAGCCAGGCTATTTGCCTCAACCTCCCACCCCGCCATAAAGGTCTCCCCCTTGCTCTCACACAGATTGTGGAGCACACAGCAAGCTGCAATAACAATGGGGATATTGGTTTCGCTGAGATCAGAGCGAGTCAGTAAGGTTCTCCATCTCCCCTTGAGAAGTCCAAAAGCACACTCCACCACCATTCTGCACTTGCTCAGCCGGTAGTTGAAGAGTTCTTTTTCAGTGTCCAGGGCGCCTGTATAGGGCTTCATGAGCCAGTGCATTAGCGGGTAGGCTGGGTCCCCGAGGATGACTATAGGCATCTCCACATCCCCAAGAGTTATTTTGTGGTCCGGGAAGTAAATACCTTCCTGCAGCCGTCAAAACAGACCAGACTTCCTGAAAACACGAGCGTCATGAACCTTGCCCGGCCATCCGACGTTGATGTTTGTAAAACGTCCCCTATGGTCCACCAGTGCTTGCAGCACCATTGAAAAGTAGCCCTTTCGGTTAATGTACTGGCTGGCCTGGTGGTCCGGTCCCAGGATAGGGATGTGAGTTCCATCTATAGCCCCACCGCAGTTTGGGAATCCCATCGCGGCAAAGCCATCTATGATGACCTCCACGTTTCCCAGGGTCACTACCTTTGAGAGCAGTAGCTCAACGATTGCGTTGGCTACTTGCATCACAACAACCCCCACGGTAGATTTGCCCACGCCAAAGTGGTTCACGACTGACCGGTAGCTGTCCGGCGTTGCAAGCTTCCAGAGGGCTATGGCCACTCGCTTCTGGACAGTCAGGGCTGCTCACATCCGGGTGTCCTTGCGCTTCAGAGCAGGGGACAGCAACTCACAAAGTTCCAGGAAAGTCCCCTTCCGCATGCGAAAGTTTCGCAGCCACTGGGATTCATCCGAGACCTGCAGCACTATGCGGTCCCACCAGTCCGTGCTTGTTTCCCGGGCCCAGAATCGCCGTTCCACAACATCAACATGACCCATTGCCACCATGATGTCCTCGGTGCGGGGTCCCGTGCTTTGTGACAGGTCTGTGCCACTCTCAGACTTCAGGTCCTCACCGCGCTGCCGTAGCCTCCTCGCCCGATTTCTCAGCATCTGCCTCTGGGAAAGGTGGATGATAAGGTGCGAGGTGTTGACAATGGCCATAACTGCAGCGATGGTCGCAGCGGGCTCCATGCTCGCAGTGCTGTGGCGTCCGCGCTGTCACTGACCAGAAAAGTGCGCGAACTGATTTCCCGCCGGCGCTTTCAGGGAGGGAGGGTGGGAGTGACGGTTGGATGACGACAGTTACCCAAAACCACCCTTGACACATTTTTTTCCCCAGAAGGCATTGGGGGCTCGACCCAGAATTCCAATGGGCAGCGGGGACTGCGGGAACTGTGGGAGAGCTGCCCACAGTGCACCGCTTCCAATGTCGACGCTTGCCCTGTTAGTGTGGACTCACAAAGTCGAATTACTGTCCTTAGTGTGGACACACACGTTCGACTTTGTAATATCGATTCCACATATTCGATTTAAGTAAAATCGAACTACTCTCGTAGTGTAGACATACCCTAAGAGGGCTTGCATCACATATGTAGGGTTTCTCGTTGCCTTCCTAATAAAGATGGGGGGGGGGGAGTTGTTTACAGGCAATTTTCTGTAGTGATCTTCTAAAAAAGCATAGTTTTGCCTAACTAAATTTTATTTAATGCTTCTTAAAATCAGTTTATATTTTCTGTATTGCCAGAAAAATTAGTTTCTCTTTAAAAAAACTGAGATTTGGAGCCTGTTACATTGGGGGTAAGCACTTCATTCTGATTTCTGAGACGGCTGAGTCAAGAGTAACATAATGGTTTGTGGTTACAAACTCCATCCACATAGTACCAAAAAGGGGCTGGCATAAGCCAATGTAAACATGGAGAGACTCAAGCAACCTGAAGGATGGTAAGCCTTGTTGCAAATATGAATGCAGAACAGTTTACTTTAAAACATGGGTGATACCCTCCAATTGTTTGTATCTAATGAGTGCACCGGCAATGTCACGATTATATTCTGAAGAGTTAGATCTACTACTTTTCTTTCATCTACCTCTTGGAAGTTAATCTACCCTCCCACCCACTGAGAGATGGAAAAAAAGATTAGAAAAATGACTGGGTTGGCTGGAAGTTCATATTGTCCTAGTTGAAGAAATAGTAAGTTATGAATCTATAAGTCTTATTTGTATGGTATACTAATTCTCCAAAGAGGTGTTTTATTCAGGTCTTCAAAATATTTTAATGACAATCTATAGCACTGTAAAATAATAAAAACCCATTTGTTAATTGTGCAGCACCTTTAACAGACCATGAAATCACTGGCTCAAAAAAGTTCTGAATGAGCTACTGAACCCATGTCTCTTCTCAGGTGTCTTTTCATCTGTAAGTGAAAGTTCAGACAGCATTCCTTAGAGAGAGCAAGTAAAGACCAATATTCACACACTTCTAAAACTGTTTATAAGCTCCAGACTCCAGCACAATCACTAGTAGTATCTAGGCCAGGGGTAGGCAACCTATGGCACATGTGCCAAAGGCAGCACACGAGCTGATTTTCAGTGGCACTCACACTGCCTGGGTCCTGGCCTCTGGTTCGGGAGGCTCTGCATTTTAATTTAATTTTAAATGAAGCTTCTTAAACATTTTAAAAACCTTGTTTAATTTATATACAACAATATTTTAGTTATATATTATAGACTTATAGAAAGAGACCTTCTAAAAATGTTTAAATGTATTACTGGCACGCAAAACCTTAAATTAGAGTGAATAAATGAAGACTCAGCATACCACTTCTGAAAGGTTGCCGACCCCTGATCTAGGCCATGGCTTTATGATACATTAAACATGAAAGGTTCTATAGAAAATCAAGTTTTTTCATCTAGCTAAAGCAACTTCGAGCAAAAACCACTTTTTAGGAATAAACCTGAAGTGGATGATAACAGGCTGACCTGAAACTTCAAAATCAAGCTTATTACAACAAAGGTTACAAATATATATTATTAGATTGCTTCATCATATTCTTGTAAGAATCTGACATAGCAGCTGACTATAGGTATATCTGACTCAAAAACCATCCTATAAGAGCTTGTATAGTTCTACTAACTATGTTAAAATAAAAGAAAAAGCTACTGTGCTCAAAGTATTCTGGAAGGAAGGCAACTCCTATAAAACCCAGAGGAAGGACAGGAACATCCATATTCACTTATTAGAAAGTTTTGGTGTACCAAAATTTTCTCAATGCTCATCTGATCAACATCTGTAAAGAAAGATTCATTAAAAAAGTAATTTTCCCCCTCCCATCCTCATGTCACAATATTTGCCTTCTAACATGAGAGATCACAATAGATCAAAGATTTTCCTGATAATATTGACTACAGCTGTGTATTAGAAAGAGCCGGGGGGGGGGGGGGAGGGGTGTTAAACAAAGTACTCTGGTGAAATCAAGCTGTGGGAGACAAAAAGTCCTATTTTTTCCCCAGCTATGTGACATAAGGGGTTGCAGTGGATTATGATGAATGTAAAACTTTAAAAAGTATCTTAATTCAAATACCTTGGATACTCAGTAAACTATTATCTGGGATCAACCTTTTTTTTTTTTTTGGAAATCATTCTAAGTACATGTTCACAATCACATATCAAAGTAATACAGAGTTCTAAAAACTACCAGCATAATTAAGCTACTGTTGACAAAAACATTAATAAGGAACAAAATTTGCTGTTATAATAAATTACAGGTATGTTCAATTGAACTAATAAAGGACTGCCATGTCTCAGTATAAATGGTATATGTCTTTCAATATTTATACAATGTATCCATGCAGCTTATTTTAAGATATAATAAACTTCTTATTAACAGGATTATTTTGGAAGATTTCCAGTATGAGGCTAGTTCTACAGTCGCTTTAGGAAGTTGCTTGAGTGATTAAAAGAACCAATGTTCAGGCCATCTTCACAACCAGGTAAATATTTTAATGGATTAAACCTTAGGAAAGTTTATTTCCTCTGAAACATTTGTATTTGTCTGTCAAACTCTTTCTAACCCTGGCAGGTCATTCTTATTACAAATTTGCTTCACCCTTTTCCTCTCCTACCTTGAATCCTGTTACAAACAACCAGTATATCACAACTCTATGAAAAAGATCAAGGTCCCAATTTAAAATGTATTCATTATATATATATGCACCCACAGATACATATTTTTACACATATACCCACCTACTCCCCCACACATTTTGTATGTATACACAAACTGCATAAAAGTGGGTGTTTTAGCCCCACTTGTGCCACATACACTATTTGTAGAAGTCTGAATACAAAAATAGGTGCACAAGTGAGCACTAAACTCCAGCTTTTTTAAGAACTGGTCCTACCTAATATTTTATGTCATTTGAATGCTGTATTCCAAACAAGCTGACAGATAAAGAAGCAGCTTGAGCCTCTAGTTCTAGTAACTGCCTAGAAAGCAGTCATTAATACGATAGAACTCAAGTGGGAGAGGGGTGGGGGGGAGAAAACAAAATAGCAGTGAGAACAAAGTAGTTGCACAATACAATATTACACAGCATGCCAGGGCAAACACCAAGCTAGTATACTATTTTACAGTTGAGAATCACTGCTTGCCAACAGCATATAGCATTCAACTCACCTCTGATACCAGATTAAAAATGCCTTTTTTTTTTAAAAAATATTGGTCCAGGACTGACTACAGGAAGTTTTGGACTTTGGGTCAGTGTATTTTTCATTCCTTGATTGTTTTTCTGTTAGACACTCTCAGCTCTTAAGAATATCACTTCACGTACAAGCATGTTGGAAGCTAGATGGACTATAACTCTATGCTGAAGTTTAGATGGGTGAGCACTTTTCTACCTGTTGAAATTTGATCTTGGATGCAAGCAAAAATGTCCCATAAGTTTTTTCATTTGCAAAAAACCTTCTGAAACAAATGGTGATTAGGCATTTGAATTCAACTACACTGAGTCTGGAGTTCATCAGTTCTGTCTTCATCACTAGGTGTTATCATAGATAACAAAAATCACTTTTTAAAAGGCCAAATATAATAGGATAAGATGTAAAGAAAGTGTGAACAAATTAAATTATTTATTTGCAATTCTTTAAATTAAAAGAATGGGCAAAATCTTTCAAGATAAAGGAGAGGGGGGTTGGCTTTGCTGTGCCAGTCATAGGAGCCTCAGTTTTCTGCTCCTCCGGTTTCTGCTCCTTTAATAAACATCTCCTTAAAATCCTTTACCAAACCATTTATCTGATCACTGTATCACTTCCCTATGGAGTGCCAGTACTAAACATCTGCTACACACTTACATAATGAGTTGTGACATCATATGTTCACCTCAACTAAGCCCCCATCCTTGAACCCTGTGGGGAAGGCAACCCGCCTCCCCAGTCTGCCTTGGCCAATCTGTCAGCAAGGGAAAAATTCCTTCCCAGCCCCCCAGTAAAGGAGTGGCTAGCACAGTGCTCACAGCAGAACCTGACCAAACCTGGTATTTTGCCACTTTCAAGGGTGGGAAGATGGGTGCTGCTCCACTTGGTCTAGGAGAAAGAGGGTTTCTCCCACCCAGCTGTGACCTCCTCTCTTTCCAGTCACTTTGGGGGGATGAGTCAGCATCCCCATGCTGACCTCCTCTGCATCTGCAGCAACATCTGTGCCTTTCTGCCCTTAAAGTGTTATGCCCCTTCCCCTAGAAAGCCAGACAACGGTCCTCCGCCCCCAACCCTCCCCTCGCTTAAGATGCAGTGCGGACATAATCTGTGCATACCTTTCAAAAGCCAGTTTAAAGACACATTTCCCTAGCTCTTTGGCTTTGCACTCCAGAATGAGACATTTAGAGTTTGGGAAATATGAAGTCTATGCCTAGGGACAGGTTCTTCAAACAGTACCCAAGCTGGGGAGTTGGTCCCCAGACATCTCTTGGACCTTCCAGTTTTTTGGTTAGTGATAGGGTCCTGAAGCTATCCCATGTCCCCGTGAGAAGCTGGTCCCCAGTCTAAACCCGACTTCCTCAAAGGAGTGTTGTAGGTTTACTAAACTTACATCAGTAAATTTCTTGGACTAAACCTTGTCTCTCATATACAGACTGATTTTGGAACTTGTGTGACTCTGCTGTGAGATATTCATATTGCATTATTTTATTTATTTGTTAAACACTCTATATAACACACAAAGCAAGATTTTAAAATTGGGCGTCTCAAGTTAGATTCCTACATCCATGCACAGACACCCAAAGAAGAGATGAACAGCAGCTTAGTACAAAATTATGTGTTTATACACATATATTGCAGCATATCTTTAGAATATATTTTTTCAAAGATATCATAAGTTCAGTATTACGTTTCTGAAATCAATCCATATCTGATATCACAGCACTAACTCTAAAATTTGTTTACTTATTTTTCTTCCTTTCTTAAATCATTTGACTAATCAGACAAACAACCAAAATGTCATTTCAAGCCCTGAGAGATATTGCAAGCAATACAAAACAACAACTTTTGAGGATTTTTCATGCTACAAAGCATAACCATACTTGTTTGCAACCTTGAACTGCTTACTGACTTCAGACTTCAAGGTACATCTGATGATAAACTGTCAGGACACAAACAGACAACATGAAAAACAACAAACAAGTTGATTTTTGCAGATTACTCATCTAACAATCCACAAGCAGACATACATCCTGTTGAACCTTACACATATGCTGGAAAATTTTAAACAAGGCTTCCTGACCTTTGCTGTTTTCAAGGATTTAAAGGATTTGTAATATGTACTAAAATATCTGACATCCTACCCTAACAAATGTATTAATCTGTCTGCTTCCTGTTGTTCTGCAATACCAGTTTAAGCACTGCGTATGTGCAGACACAAAGTTTGTCAAATTGTTAACTGTATTTCACAGTGCAATCTTTCATGAGATTAAATTACTATTGCTAACTTTTTAAACACTTTTTTATAGTTAAAGTTTTAAACATAAGATTTGGAAATTTACCTAGCACTATAGACTCAAACCAATATGCTGCAACAGGTTTCTGGCTCTTAGAATAGTGGGCAATAAGGAAAAGCTTACCCGAAAAAATTACCCAATTTGGCCTGACTAATCCAGGAAATGGGTCAGCAATGACCGAAAAGCTTCTCTAAAGAACACTGGAGGTTGACACTGCCTGTTACAAAGGTTTTACGATTTGTACAGTGCAAAATCTCAAGGCGATTAGGAAACAAAAACAGTTGAGAAAAAACACAGAAAACCTTTCATTTTTATTTTTAGATGTTACAGACCGTAACTACAGAGGCACTTTGCTGAAGTACCGCTAATGAGAAGATAGATATGCTTGACTAATAAATAAAAGGCAACAACTTTACTCAAACCAACTCTCAAACAAGTAACCCTTGCCAAATCTAATTTATTTTCCCCATCTATCATCATAAGATATGGCTATCATCAACCTCTAGGAACATTTATAATAAAAACTAATAAAACTCTGTCACCCAATCCAATATCAGTTCACACATGCAAAATTACTCAGCCCCTTCAGACAGAAAATGGGTGAACTGAGCATCCCTAAAGGTCAATTTATTTGGGCTTTGCCAGACTAAAGAGTAGAGGAGCAAACTCTAAATTCCAGAGCATCCTGACCAGTCAAACATATCTCAGGAATCAAATGTCCCTGATGATTTCAACTGCTGGGATAAAGCACAGAGAAGTGATATTCAAGATACACAGAACCCAAACCAAAAGGGGCTTTATAGATAAAAATCAAAACTTTGAATTGGACCTAGAAATGAACATGAAGCCAGTTTAGTCTTTGGAGCATAGGTGTAATGTGTTTCCTACAAGGAGCACCATACAGTAAATGAGACATTGCCTTTTGAACTAATTGAAGTTTCCTGAGAGAGGCCTTTAAGTGACAGCTCAACTGGTGTGGACTACTAGGATTCCAATATAGAGGTGACAAAAAGCATGCATCAGCAGTTGAGTGTCCAACAGGACATCAGGTTGTGAACCCGAGTCACCGACGGAGGCAAAACATCTTTATTTGAAGGGATAAATAGAATAATAGAATCATAGAATATCAGGTTTGGAAGGGACCTCAGGAGGTCATCTAGTCCAACCCCCTGCTCAAAGCAGGACCAATTCCCAACTAAATCATCCCAGCCAGGGCTTTGTCAAGCGTGACCTTAAAAACCTCTAAGGAAGGAGATTCCACCAACTCCCTAGGTAACCCATTCCATTGCTTCACCACCCTCCTAGTGAAAAAGTTTTTCCTAATATCCAACCTAAACCTCCCCAACTGCAACTTGAGACCATTACTCCTTGTTCTGTCATCAGGTACCACTGAGAACAGTCTAGATCCATCCTCTTTGGAACCCCCTTTCAGGTAGTTGAAAGCAGCTATCAAATCCCCCCTCATTCTTCTCTTCTGCAGACTAAACAATCCCAGTTCCCTCAGCCTCTCCTCATAAATCATGTGCTCCAGCCCCCTAATCATTTTTGTTGCCCTCCGCTGGACTCTTTCCAATTTTTCTTCTATTTCCTACAGTTGTTTCTTCATAACCTATTAGCATTACCTACATATATTTTATCCAGGTTGAGCTTCAGGCAGGTAGTTCTCACCCAACTTCAATATTGTCTAGTCACTAGGAAACCGGATCAGTCACAATGTATGGCACAGAGAGAAAGAGCTGACTGTAATCTTCATGCTGATGCCACTGCCACCCAGTGATTCCATAAACCAGTTGAAAAGAAGGAGTGAAAAAACTGAACTCATCAGTTCTGCTACACAAAAGCACCTTTGCAAGCACATCAGCAATTGCCCAGCTATACTAAACTACTTGTAGTCTCCGACAGAGAAGACACTCAAGTGCACCTCTGCCAAAGTCCCCAGGGCACATCAACACAACACTCTGTCCAGGCTACAGCAGGTAAAGCTAAAGACAACCAATAATAAAATAATTAGATAAATGGGTCTTCATCCACTGCCAGATAGAGACCATTGATCAATGAGACCAGTACAATCTCCATGCCATATTCAAACTTAAACCAGGGATGAAGGTGTAAATCAGAGGGTGTGATGAAATGCACCCGTGTTCACACCCTACACACTATTGTAATAATCTTTGTATAAGTTTGCCTTGTGAGATATCATTTGAAAACTCATAACTTGCTGGTCAGTATTGTCATGGTGAAATTTATGTAGCAGCATTATGTGAAAAGTTATGAAATTCCCCTATATAATGTCATAGTCCATGTTCAAAATGCCCATAGCCCTGCCCAGGCAGAAGTCATCAAACAGATCTGTTTTGAATAAAGGAGTGTTTGCTTGTCTTAATTTGCATTTAATCAGTAAACAAAGTCTTCAAACAGAAACAGGGAGGAAGGGAAAACACAGATTAAAAAAACAAGCAGGGAACATCCTTCCACACAGACACTGTCTCCTGGTTCTCAGCTGGAAATGCTTTTCAAATATTTTCATGATAATATGAGGTAACAGACAATGGGGGGCATTACAGAGAAATAATAGTCCAAGATACCTAAACTACACTGAGTATTCATGTGGGAAAAGTGTCAAATATACATTCCATAATATATCACCTTGAGGTATGTGTATTTAACTTACACTGGCAATTAAAGTCTTATATTGTAACAACTGTATGTTCTGCCCAAGATGATGTCTTAAGAGGTATTGTATCATTTTAGTCTCAATTATAAAAATTGTAAAATACATGTTTTATAGATACTGCTTAAAAAGAACAATTATTCAATTACTCTTATTGTAGTAACATTTTCCAAAACTTTATTCTTTGTGTAGATTTTACTTTTAATCTCAGGATTATAAACTCTCCTTTGTTTCCTTTGAAAAGATAAATATCAAATCAAAAGAAATTAGACTACAGTAAAGAATAAATGCCAGAGGGATGTGAGGCAGTTAGGGCTGCATGTAAAAACTGAACCTCAAGATTGTGATTTTAGGAGGCAAAGACTTTTACTGTTTCTACCTTTCTCCAAGCTGTAGAGCTCAACCAAAATGTAAAATGGGAAGTAATAAGTATCTGTCAGTTTGTCCCTCTATCTGCATGGCTGAATGAATGTGTAATTGCTATTTTCTTAAAATTTCAGTTCCAACATTTTGCTAGCCTTACATTTTTAAAATGATTTTTGAGTCAGGAGTTTTACAGGATGGTTGAGACAATGTCTATGGACCCATGACCTCTGGACCTGCTGACAGATTGGATATATTTTTGGATCCATGGACTTCCTGAGTCTTAAATAATTGGAATGGGGAGATTCTGTATTAGCATAAAAGTGACCTTACTGGGCCCCGCTGTGTGATGTCAGTGACCTCAGAAGGAGAGTGCTTTATTCTGATTTGCCAAGGGACTTCTGAGGAGGAGTTCTCCAAGGGGGAGGAACCAACCAGGCCCCTCCATCTTCAAAAGGAAAGTTCAAAAACTAAAGGAAAGGAAGATAACTTCAGTTGTTGGCATTCTGGCTTGTTGGTCTACATTGCCTGATGCTGTAGCCACTGGCTTCTGGCCATGCAACACTACCATGCCTGACCAAGAGGTCTGTACTTCCTCACCCTCCCATCGGGCCAGTGAAGGATAAGAGTCCAGCAACATGCTAAAATCTAAGATCTGACATCTACAAGTACATAACCTTTAGTCAGCCAACAATTTCATCAATATTAAAACATCTGAACCAATAAGACCACCAGCTAATCTTTTCAACCCCATGTCAATTTCCTGAAGCTGAATAAAATCACAAGAGTCATGAGAACCTTCCTGCATTGTGTCAGTATTTTTGTTTTATTTTCTAATTTTTATCAGTAGAAGGACACACTTGTATTTAACATTCTTCAACTTTTTTTTTTTTTTAAAGTCCTGAAGATGGCTGGCAGAGCGTGTGTGTGTGTGTGCATGCATAGAACTTGCAGACTCTGAAAACGGTGCTTATGGAATAGCTCCTAAAATACCTAAAACAGCCCTAGATTAAACAATCAGCTGGCTAAGAAATCACACATGCATATATTTCTTGGGCTAGTAGTTATATCTTTAACCCTGAGTAATCATGCATTTTCACCTCAATTGTCATTTGAATATTAAATGTAACAAGGTGTGTCATCTTGAATTGTATTAGAATGTTTACAGTAACCTTATATTGGGAGTAAGAGACTGGCAAGTACTACCTAACTACTGATAATTTGGGCATGCTGTCTTAACTAACATTAGAGCTGTAGTTTCAACATTAGCTTCAACCTGGAAGTGATTTGACCCTCCCTGTATCAGCTATTTGGCTAGAACATAAATATATCTATTAGCACTGTGTTTGATAATACCCTGTTATTTCTGAAGTTGATAGCCAACCAAGACTACTGTCTTCCCAAATCATTACACAGAGCTTATAAAGAATGGTTGGTCTTTTTGATATGGTTTAATCAGCTGGTAATTAGACTAATTTGAGGTTTGATATTAACATACTATATTGTAATATGATTTGTTTGTATGTATTTTATGATTTTGATTAGTTCCCTGTAGTTTAGTTAAGATAATAAAATATTGTGACCTCAGAACACCACCGTGCCAGATGGCAAAGGGCTCGTTTGTATGTAACAATAAAACTCAGCTGGCCTGACCAGCTCAAAACACTCACACACTGTTGTCAAGATATTGATTTAAAAGGTGTCATGTAATATACCATTTGAAAACAGATACAACATTTGTCATTAAGATCACTGTGAAATGTTTGTAACAACACTGTACATGAAATTATGGATATTCTCTGATATTATGCTTTGGAGACTAAACAGATAAAAGATGCAAAAGAGGTTTTTTCCAGATAACGGGGCAGGCAAACCGAGCCAGATGTGACCAGAGATATGGACAATGGACTATTCATTTGCATCAGAGATTACAGGAAAATCATTTGCATTGTAAAGTCACAGGAGATTTCAAAATCAACCTGGTGTCGGCTTCGTAGGGCACACAGGAAGCAGAGCCAAGCTAAGCTCCCAGGAGGACTTCCTGACTTTGAAATCAAAGATAAACTTTAGGGATATATGGAACTGCTGAAAGACTTTGGGGCATCCATCTTGAGTGATCAAAGACATTTTGAACAATCCACACTCCTGAGCAACATAAGTAAGCTGGCGTAACCCCTGGTGTAGACAGTGCTAGGTCGATGGAAGAATTCTTCCATTAACCTAGCTACCACCTCTCAGGGAGGTGGATTAACTACAGCGATGGGAGAAACCCTCCTCTTGCTGCAGTGTATGTTGGGGTCACCTTTTAAGGAGTAACAAAGGCTGGTGGAAGCTACAGTGGGGTTATTGTGCTGTGAGCACGCTACTGGTGTCAGAGCTCTGAACCACGGCTGCACAGTACAGACACACCCAGGGTTGTAGGGCAGGCAGTCACTACAACCCCTTACTGGTCAGGTTGAACCCCAAAGCATCACAAATATATAAAATAGAAAGTGTGTGGCTTGGATGTTTCTTCCCTAGCTGTCATGGTTCCGGATCTAAAGAGTCCCAAGGTACGAAACAGGGACAACTCTGTGACCCACCTAGTGGTGGTCCACAGAACTTCCCTAGGGTCCTCCCATGCCTGGTGCCTGAACAAGAACATTTAGTTTTTGAGTGATAGTTGCCTTGTGTGTTGATAATTTCTTTCAATGTGGGTTAACCAAAGACTGACCACTTCCCCGTAATATGTGGAGGGAGGAAGAGAGTCTTTATTAAAATATTTCTACATTTTTGGAAATACTGAAAGCTTTGAGTTTCTTCTGTCACAAAATGCCATTTTGAGCAGTGCAAAATTACTGGTTTTGGCAATATTTTGTCCTACAGTGTCAAAACTGCTGAAAAAAAATGGGCAAATGCTATAAAAATGATTTATGACAAGTTTAACCAGCCAAAACATTTCTTTATTCATTCTCATAGCAAATCTAAAATATTAATTTGATGTGAAGGAGGAATCTTAAGTGTCTGCTGACCTGTTCATGCAACTCAAAAATAGACGCTGTAGTGTGCCAGCACGTCAAAATACTTTCAGACTGTTTGGTATGTCTGAATCAGACAATAATGGATTTCTATTCGCCAAACAACAACTGATGTTTATAACTTTAGAAGTGTCCTTTTAAGAACCTTACAACCACTCAATTTTTTTTTACAAAAATAATCATTACTATTTTAATATAGTGCTCAGTGACTCAGGGATTGACAAGAGCACATGGAATATTAACCTGCCTAGGTCATATCAAGACTGGGTCAGTAGTGATATGAATTAACTGGTTTGTGACCTTCTGGAAATTAGTTTTGTGGACTCAGGCTTGTTGCTAGTAGGTATGTGTTCACATCACAAAAACCATTACCACAGCTAACATTCTTCTTGGCATTCTGGGCAAAGAAATGAATGGGCATAGAGACTGCATAATCTTTTCACACCTATTGGTAGCCTCTTCCAGATCAGGACTGAGGCACGTTGACAGGACAGTGGGAGGAAGCTGGTACAGCATCTGCTTGTGTTGAACTTAAAACATGAAGAAATAAAAACTAGAAGTCTCAAGAGGCCAGATTTTTAAAGGTTTTAGGTACCTAAAGATGTAGACTGGAGTTAGTTGCTTATAGCCAAACCAGTCTGAATGCACCCAATCTCACCTGATATGTTGGAAGTTAGACAGCACTATGCCTGGCCAGTACTTCTGGGAAGCACTGATATTGAAAAAGACTTGTGCATCATGGTGGATAATCAACTCAACATGTGTTCTCAGTGAAACATGTCATCCAAGAGAGCAAATACTATCCTTGGATTTATAAAGAGGGAATACTGAATAGGAATAGGGAGGTTATATTACCTTTGTACTTGGCACTGTTGCAGCCACTACTAGAATACAGTGTTCAGTTCTGGTGTCCACAATTCAAGAAGGATGTTGATAAGTTACAGAGGTTTCAGAGGAAAGCCACAAGAATGGTTAAAGGATTTCAAAAAATGTCTAATAGAGAAAGACTTAAGGAGCTCAATCTGTTTAATTTAACAAAGAGAAGGTTAAGGGATGACTTGATCCCAGTCTGTAAGTACCTACAGAGGAAACAGAAATTTTATAATTGAGGGCTCTTCAACTTAATAGACAAAGATATAATGAAGATATAATGGCTGGAAGTTGATGCTATCAAAATTTACATTAGAAATAAGTAATTTTTTTAGTAATTAAAAGTAATTAACCTTTTGAACAACTTACCAAGGGTTGTGTTGGATTTTGTATCACTGGCAATTTTTAAATCAAGACTGGATGTTTTTCTAAAAGATATGCTTTAGTTCAAACAAATTAATTCAAGGAAGTTGTATAGTCAGTGTTTATACAGGAGGTCAAACTAGATGATGACCATGATCCCTGCTGGCCTTATAATCTATGACTCTATTAAAACACCACTTGGTGGCTATTTGCATCTTTAGATGCCCAAATACCTTTATAAGTCTGGCCCCAAAAGTCATAGAAAAAAAATTAATTACTAATTACTTTGGTAATAGTTACTTTGGAAGTAAATCAGCCCTCTGTAAATCGGCATAGCTCCAAAGACTTCAACAAAACTATACCAGTTACTCCAGCTGACGCTATGGCTCAATATGTGTGTGGATCAAATGTTATGCGTGAGTACTTTTCTCATAGCTAAGAATTGGGGATCAAAGGATATTTGGCAAAAAGCTAAGGAAAATATCTCACAACTTGTAGGGTAATGCCAATATGAACACATAGTAGATCAATGCCTGAAAGAGATTCCTGCATATCTTGTATTGTACATATCCTCCCAGGGAAAGAATAATAGAGAATGTCAGAAATAATTTGGTAATTTGATTGGGATACCCAAAGGCAAAAAAAAAAAAGCTTCAATGAGGTGACAAGACAACCTATGACTGGGATACAATTTATGTTCTCTCCCCCAAATAATAGAAACAGAAACAAATTCAATGAAGAAATTGTTATTAAGATCATAAACTATTTCTACTACATAAAATTTTTTAAAGAGGCACAAATATTTCAAATCACCAAGAAGTAGAAAAAGGCAAAATTAAGAAAATGAACAAGTGACAAGGAAGATTAAGATGAAAAAATATTCCTGGGGAAGAAAATTTCAGAATTAACAAAATTAAGTTCTGAGAGAACTCAGAAGTAGAAAACATCATAACCATGACCTTTATAAAGAAAATATCTAAGAATGAGAATAGTATTACTCTTGTATTGCATACAAGAAAGTATATGGTTACAAAAGAAACTGCAAACTTGTCTGCTTCCTGTCTACAGACTACAAAGTTTTCCCTAGGGTACTTAACTAATGACAGAGTGTAATAATGGAATCAAACAAAAGCAAAAAACACAAGAACAGAGACAGTTATCACCATGCTCCTGGATAGGCTATCTTCATACAGGCCCCAATTCAGCAAAGTACACAAACGTAATTAATCTTAAGCACATGCCCAAGTATTTTGCTGAACAGGGATTGACATAAGCACGTGGTTAAAGTTAAACGCCATCTTATGTTTGTTGAATCAGGACCATATAATGAAATTATCACTGAGCAGATGGACAAAATATAATCTATTTTTAGCTGATGTTTGTCAAGCATGAAAAAACAGTTGGTTCTGTCAAGAAAGAGGTAAAGGTAAACTGCTAAAATAAAAATGAAAACTGAGTAAAAACCTAATTAAATGTGTTGTATATTTCCTCAAATAAGACTCTATGGGGTATTATGTTCAGAAATGCATTTTATCTATCTCTTAAAATATTCTTTCCCCCTCATTATGAAATCCTCTTGGTACTTTATGGCTCACTGATGATATCCCAAAATGAGCAATAAAATTTAAAGAAATCTAAATCCAACCTATACAATCTATAATATTTGTGACATCACAGAATGCTGTGTTTGGGGATACCTTAAGCGAACCATAAATTATCTAAGTAATTTTGAAAGGCTAATTTTAAAATGTAATGTTTAAAAGGAATTTTTAAATGTTAGTACTATCTGTGTTTATTTAAGCTACAGTGTGAAGTCTATCTTGCCATCTAAAAGGCAAGACACTGCCTAGCCATTGTAAACCAGTATTGCTCTCCCGGAATTATGGCAGAAGTGAGGTTGGATTTGTAAGGGGATAAGATGCTGGCTTTTGAAAGGTTTCCAGGCAGTTTGTACCATGCACAAATGAAAGCATGGGAGAAAACACTGAGGTACTTGAGGGAAAAATTACCCAATGGGTGGCAAAGGCTAGGAACACCAGTAGAGCGAAGACAGTGGTTGACAATGCAAAGTAGTAATAAATCTGACAGGAAGGGCAGGGCTAAGTCATGAACTGCTCTAGAGGTGAGATCTTGAAGCTTACATTTGATGGGATAGTGAAGGGAGGAGGCAGTGGAGGGACTCAAAGAGGGGAGCTGACATAATTAAAGCAATGAGAAAGGAAGATAATTTTGGCAGCAGCTTTTTGAATGAGCTTGAGGGATACAAGATGACAACAGCCAATGCCAGAGAGGAGCTGATTACAATAGTCAAAACATGAGCTGATAGAGACCTGGGTGAGAGTTTTGGCTATCTGGACAGAGCAAAAATGTTTGACATGTTATGAAGGAAAAGAGGTAAATATTACACAGCCTGAATGTATGGTTTCATGGAGAGGATAGAATAAAAAATGACTACTGTTGATAGACCTGAGCAACTGGGAGGATGACAACGTTATCAATGGTAACAAAAATGGAAGCAGTGGAAAGGGCTTGAGAGGCAGACAAGGAGCTCAGTTATACCCACATTTATTTTAAACTACAGACAGTATATCCACAAGTTGATGTCAGAAAGACAGTCTGAGATACAGGATTAGATGTAGGAAAATATTTCAGCAGTTGAGATGTAGAGTAATCAGTATAAACATGATATTCAAAGCTGTGAAAGCAGATATAATCATCTAAAGATAGGAGAGGGAGAAGTGACCAATGAGTAAACCTTGTAGGACGCACAATGAAAGGAGAAGAGGTGAGGAGTTGGCTCCACCAATCAAGACATTGACAAAATGATCAAAGACGTACAAATAATGAGAGGATGGAGTTGTGAAAGTCAATGGATGATAGGATTTGACCAGGTATGGAGTGCTTGACATTTTTATAAGCTGCTGAGAAGTCAAGGAAAACAAGGATGCAATAGAAGCTATAGGAGTTAACTATTTGTTCTGTCTCTTGATAACGTTTGATCAACATTTTTATATGTATTTTTGTTCTCTTTTTATGTAGAGCTTGCTTATTTTTTATGTTTATTTTGTTTTCTTTTGTGAAGGGCCAAAATCCATTTGCTGTGGATGTAAGAGCTTAACTGCAGTTTCTGCTAAGAACTTTTCATATAGACCCGAAGTCCACAGCTTGGCCTGGGCCTCGGGGGCTGGCTAACAGAGAACAATATATGGCAAAGAGAAAGCTGGGGTAAACAGATAACCTTGTCAGTGAGCGGAGTCAGCATAACTCCGAATGTAATTGGGCGCCCTTATCACGAGTTATAGACACATGAAACACTGAGAAAGGCCTCACGGTTACTCCCTAATGCAGAGAGGAGATGGTGGTACAATACACATCAGATCCCAGACAGAGTTCAAGGAGAGGCCTAATATAATTGACATGAGTTATGACACCCTGCCCTCACAGATGTATGCCAATCCTAGCCCACAGAAATGTAAGGGTAAACTTATAAACAATTGTTATTGTTAAGTACTAATTACTGCTTTTTGGCTTTAAATCTACAGGAATGTACCTGTTGGTCAACCGGGAGAGCTGCTACCTCATTCCCCTGGACCCCAAAATTAGGATTTAACCTATACACTTTAATAGACATAGTTTAGGGGTAATTACCTGTGTGTCAGCAATATGTTAATTTGAGCTTTGGGCGGAGCCATTATGTAATCTTTTAGACCATTGGCTTATTGTGCTTATCTTGTCTTGCTGCTAGAATCTATCCAGGGGCTTGGGAAACCCATCCCTGTTGCTTCTCTCTGCCCAATGAATGCCCTATATAATCTATTGTAATTAATTGTTCTGCAGTGTCTCTGAGCCTAATAAGCAAAGTGACACCCCACCAGCGCTGTGCATAATAAACGCCTGTGCTCGACTCTACACGGTGTGGATTACTGTTCCTTCAGATGGGGGCTTGTCTGGGATTTTGCATTACTGACACTCCATCCTGCAGGACGCTTAAATAAGACCTTACCTTAAAAAGAATGGATATTTACCTTACAGTAACTGTGGTTCTTCAAAATATTGTAGTGAGTGTGGATTCCCACTGTAGGTGTGCATGCATGATTGGGGGTTCTTTTGAAGAGTAGTATCTGTCAGGACCACACAGGTGCCCTATGCCTCCTTATATCCCCATATGAAGATATAAAGCATGGGGTGGCCACAACCCTCCCTCAGTTACTGTGCAATAAAAGCCCATGCTACAGAAGAATCTGAAAAGTAGGGATGCAGGGTAGATCAAGGAATCCACACTGATACATCATCTCAAAGAACCACAGTTGCTATAGAATAAGTAACAGTTCTTTCTTCGAGTACATTTCAGTGGGGATCCCGCTGGAGATGACTGGCAAGCAGTGTCCTCCCTGGATGGTGGGAGTGAGGCTTTTCTGCGGTATCAAACAGTGACTGAATGCTGTTTTCCCAAATTTGGCATTGATCTGGCTTCCATGTCCAGTGCATAATGTTTAATGGAAGTTAGTGTGTTGCTCTGAGGCCTTGCAGATCTCAGAGACTGGAATGTTACTGAAGCAGTCAGAAGATGCTGCCTATGCACTGGTGGAGTGTGCCTTGATGATCAGAGGGAGAGGCTCACCAGCCATTTGATGATAGGGGAAAATACACTGTGTGAGCCACTTCAAGATTCTCTACAATGAAATAGCTTAGCATTTGGATGAGCCAGATATGGCCACAAAGAGCTGGGAAGACAGACTGAAAGGCCTGGTCCTGTTAGTAATAGAGAAAAGCTCTGGAGATGTCCAAATATGCAACTTCTTTTCTCCCAGCATAGAGTGTGGCTTCGGGAAGTAGACTAGTAAAAAAACTGATTGGTTTAGGTGGAATTCTCAGACCACCTTAGGGTTTGACATGAGGTGTGGTTTCACTACTATTCTGTCCCTGCAGAAGGATGTGTAAAGCGATCTGGCTGCAAGGTCTTGGAGTTCACTGACTCTCCATGCTGAAGTAACAGCCATGAGAAAGACCATGTTGACAGTAAAGTATATTGAACACTGACACTGGTTCAAAGGGGAGCTCCATAAGCCTTAGAAGGATGATGTTGAGGTCCCACAAAGGAGTTGAGTCACTGACTGGGGATCAAATATGAAGGAGGTCCTTGAGGAAATCTAAAACCATAGGGTGTGAAAAGAAAGTATGATTATACCAGAGCATGACACACCAATATTGTGGCAAGGGAGTTTAATGCTGACACTGAACTTCAGGAGCAGCATATAGTCCAGGGTCTTCTATATCGGAGCCTTGACAAGGTCAATATTATGCTGAGTTGCCCAAATATAGAGAATAATTTCCATTTTGAGGAGTGAGTAAGTCTTCCTGTTCTGAATAAAAATCTACTGAACTTGCAGGGAGCAACATCTGTCAGTAGTGCTCAGCCAGCCCACATCCAAGCTGTCAGGTGCCACAACTGTAGGTCTGGGTGGAGTATCTGACCTTGATTCTGAGATATTATATCTGGGCAAGCTGGGGAGGCTGTCTGGTTATCTGTAACAAGTCCAACAGCCAAAAGTCTCTCAGCCAGTAAATGATTATCAAAGCCTTGTCTTGTCTGACGGATATTATTTGGGGGATCAGAGGAATCAGCAGGAAAGCATATAGAAGTCCTTGACACCACTGAAGGGGGAAGGTGTGGTTAGACACTCTGTATCTGCTTAGGAAGTCTGCTAGGTTACTGCAGACCCCTGGAAGGCATAGAGCCAGTGGAGTTTCCCCATATTGTTAACACCATACCCAGAGCTTGATAACTTCCCGACTAAAAGGAGATGACCGAGCCCTCACCCTGCACGTTTATGTAGTATACAGCAGATATACATGCTGCAAATCCATCAGGATTTGCAGCATGGGGATATGCAGAACAGGCAGAAATGCTATGCAGGCCAGTCTGATGGCATTCAGTGTCAGGATGTTCATGGATAGCTTCAGTTCATTCCCAGACTGTCTGCTTTACATCTACATGTGGCTCAGGTGGACACGCCAGACCATTCCTGAAGCATCGTCAGGGAAAAGATTGAGAATGGCACCCCTTTTAATCACGTTGATTGTGTCTAGCCACCAAGTGAGCTCTCATAGGACTTGAGGCAGGACTGTGATCCTCCTGTCCATACGATGACCGTATGGGAAGTATATGGACCTCAGCCACAGTTGTAACAGCTACAGGTGAAGTCTGCAAATGCTGTCACATACATGCACGGCGCATTGGCTAAAAGTACCATGCATGTATACACTGTTGTCATTAGGTCTGACTGTAGGTCGTGTACCACCTACTGAAGAGATTGGAACCTGTTCTCTGGCAGATAGGCTCTTGCCAATCTGGAGTCAATTAAAGCTCCCATGAAATCTATCATCTGTGAGGTGTGAGAGATGATTTCTCATAGTTCACAAGGAGTCCCCTGGGAAACGACATATTCCTCCCAAACAGGTCAAGTCATTTGAATTTCCTGCCCTTAGGTGTGCTTTTGCTCAACCTCAACTTCACTTGTAGATCCAGCATGACTAAGGATCCTGGGTTGAGGTGAGTGTAGAAGAACTCATACCTCATGGGGGTATTTGGTTCCTCTTTTAGACTTGCTTTGCCTTGGTGGTACTGTGGCTGGTCTCTGCCACAGAACATTGGTTGGGTCAAGCAGTCCATCATTAATGGGGAAAGTGATCCTGGCTGAATCAGAATCTGACAGAATGTCAAACAGCTTGTGAGATTTCTCTGGAGATTGAGATGTTGGTCATATCAGAGTCCCGGCAATCCTGACAAGTTGTTCCCGGAATGCTTAAAGGGCATGTTCACAATGCCCTGCAGTTCAGACTAAGAGGGTGTGAACAGTAGCTCACACTGAAGTGCTGTGCTGTAACTCCTCCATGTGATGCTGCAGGTGCAAACTTAAAGGTCTTGAGTTTGCATTAAACATTTAAATTCGTGCCTGCAGCATCCACATGGGGGAGTTACAGCGCAGCACTTCAGCGCGCACTGATATTCACATCCCCTTACTCCGAACCATGGGGCAGTGTAAACAAGCCCAAACTCATCCAGTTCTGGTATCAGTGATGAAAGTCATCCAGTGATGAAAAGGAGAGACCTTCTGGCGATGAGGCAGGATGCTGTTGCGGCTCAGCCCCTGGACCTAGCTCTTTCTGGTATTTTGGAGCTGGTGGCCTGGGGAGGAAGGGATGCCTCTGGGGAAAGAGATCTCTTCCTTTTCCTCAGTGGTGAAGACTGACTTCTCAATGACTGCCATGATGGGGCCCAGTATAACCAACAGACCATGGTGGCACTGATAGACGCACTGGGTGTTGGCCAGTCCAGTAACAGTCTTAACAGGCCATTGAGTGATGCTGAGACTTGTAGGAGAAGCCCATAGGTCTCTCAGTCGGGTCGATCACAGGGGAAAGGGTTCTTTATTCAATTATGGGAAGAACGTATGCTCTAGTAATAGTGAGGAGTAAGCCTTTTCTAGGGGTGGTGTTTGTGTGTAAAGCACTCTCAATATCGGAGTCTGTACTGGCAAATGTCTTGTCATCAACAGTGGACCTGAATCTGTCCTATCAGGTCAGTATTGATGCCAAGGGGCATCATCAGAGCTGGGATCAGTGCCAGCCAAGTCTGCTACACTGAAGGCTGTTTCTTTTCCGTAGCCCTCAAAACCATGAGGAGCTTGGTGAACTTCTCTCTGGAGGTTTTACAGTGTCTGTCCTTATAAGAGGACACTGAGCTCCTTGAACTTCTGCCTCCATGTTTGGAACAGCCTCTCTGAGTGCTGGCTTAGAATACTGACATTGAACCTAAATTCTAAAGATTTTAATTGTATGGGTATCCATTAAAAGACAGTTTTTTTCTAGTCTTTGGCACAAAAATTAACACTGAAGTTAAGACTGCTAAAGATTTGCAAGGACATATACTAGTAAAGTTTGCATGGGTATAATAGGGAGAAAACCCCCACAAACTTATTCCTGGATTCACCCCAATAAAAATACAAGGGAAGGCTATGTATTCAAATTAAATTGTATTTTTAGTCTGCTTTATCACCAAAGGCAAGACTACTTCATCTTTTCAAATGTTTTACAAGCTATTTTCTTGTTGTGGAACTTAAACTGTTACACAGCTGGAGAACTTCACTGTAATTCTGACATGTATATTACTATAGTTCATTTATAAAATGGAAAGCCTTAACATTCCAATTTGGAATTCACCTGAAACAGATGGCAAGCATTAGCTAAGAAAGTATGTACTAACTTCAGACTCCTCCAGTCGTTAATTAGCTTAGAAGAAATTATCTAAACTTTTCACGTAACAGTCAGGAAGTGAATCTCAGATTAGATGTTTATGCCTTTCCCATCATATTTGAAAGGTCACCTTCCTTTTAATAGAAAAATAACTTAGCTACAGGTATAGTACTTTATCACGTACGTAGCTTGCAGTTTATTTTCTTTAATGTCAGTATTTGTTTGTTCCGGATACCATTTCCTTGCATGCTTTGTATTTCACTTCCAGAATCATTGTGTCTGCTAGTCTACTAGAACAAACTCATCAGTTGGTAATGCAGGTTCACATTAGGTCATAGGTAAGTCAGCATCCTGTTACACGTTTCCTGACGCTGTCATAATATAAAGGGTGACAATACTGGAAATCTTGATCATAACATCCTGACACATTTGAGAATCTAACATGTTAGCAGATGACACGACAAAACCGGTATTATATGTACTGAAATCCGATCTCTCAGTGTAGCCATACATGCCAGAGAAGTGTGCGCCAGATAACAACTTTACCAATGATCTTCTAAATCTAAACTGAACACAAGCAGCAACAATTGAGAGTCTGTCCACAAAGTGCTGTTATTTTGTAACAAAAGAATAGTATCAAAGAAGCTTGTTGAACTGCTAAGACACTTGTTGCTGCAATACCCCTTTACTTTTTCCTTTACTTCAAAGAGCATCAAAAACCCTTTTTTGTTCTGCTGGTCCAGCAGCAAACTCCAGTTAGCAGTAAATCCCAAATCAAATCTCTGAGGAATCTGTAGTAGTTCTTTTTACCGTCTACACAAATCTACTTGGAAAGCTTAAATAGCAGATTCTTTCTCTCCTTAGTTATTAAAGCTCATCACAGCACACTAGCCACTGAGATTTAACCTAAAACTACAATATACGCCTGCAGCTTTACTCATGCAACATGTAGCATCAGTTTCCATAATTGGAAAGGATATAGTTCAGCAGGATCAAAGACTGATAAGGGTTGACTTGAGCTTGCATACTGATATTACTGTCACTCCTGATCTCACTTCACTGGGCATACTGTTAAACTTCAACAAATTTCAAGTACAAATTTTGCCCAAAGTACAATAGGTTTATTGAGGTGAGGGGAAAAGGAGTGACTTGTGGTGAAAAGTTTTCAAACAATTTAACAAACAGTTGAAAATATCCTAGTAAACTGAATGGAAAGTGAAAATTGCCAAAGGGTTTGTATCACTGCAGCTTCATGACAAACTTGAGGTTGAGCAATTCCAGATGAGACAAAGCCACGCACCAGGGGTGTATTTAATGCATCCTGCAACTATGCACATTATTGCATTCAAAGCAGTGTGGCTGGCCATTTCATATAACATGGTTTGCAAATTAAAATACACAGTTTAATTTCCTATAAATTATTTCTAAACAAAATAGAGTATTAAGGACAAATAATTCTTCTGATCTGTGTTGAAGACATTAGAATATTTTAGTCAGCAAGCTGAAGCTAGCTAACATTCTGGCTGTGCAGTGAACCTTAAATAATGTTTCCCAGTAATACAAGTATGCATATATACATCAGGATTTAAGTTGAATGTCTTTTCCCTTTAATACTGTAATTTAATATAGACTTTTAGGTGCGTAGGATATGTTATCTGGGAGTTTGAACATTATAATTTCCTCTTCCATAGCTGAATTAAAACAAAGAAAAAGAGAAATATTATATTATTAAAGATATTCCCCAAAATGTTAACAAACATACTCAGGAGCAAAAATTTATTTATTTAAAAATATCCTCGCTAATTCAGTGGTAAGAGCCTGATTCTGCACCTAGAGCTCAACGAGTCTACTTACAGGAGTACTTACAAGTACACTCAGCTGTTTTAGTTATGCAACTGATTATAACATACAACTTTTGGAGTAACTTATGTGAAACATATTTTCCTACATATTTAACTAGTTCAACAAAGCAGAAGGTTTCTTGGCAAGTATGTAGTGCAGTACAAGTATATAAACACTCCTGATCTCAAAGCTGGCACTAGTTCTTCAACTTTTGGGGATATATATATACTTCCCCCAAAGGTTTTAAACAATTGCTGGAGGGAAAAGAGGCCCCTGAACTTCTATACAAACCAAAAATGCAAGAAAAGCTAAAGGGATTTTGAGGTTTACCCACGAACCTGTCACGATTCACTTTGCATAGGTTTCATGAAGTGAAGCTGTCACGTTTGGCACAGCTCTAATGAGCATTTGTGTGAGCAAATTGAATAGCTGGTTGAGATATAGATATTGGCTTGTGGTCTATCTTATAATACAATTTCTTTTTATTTATTTTGGTATAGGAAAATTATATATTGCATTTGTTTCCCCCCTGAAATATAAACATGTATAAATTCTAGTGCCTTTATTCACTTTCACGGACAAGTGTTACCATGCAAAAAAGTAAGTAAATATTTTTGAAGAATAGAAAAAGTAAGGTCCACCATCCTCAGAATCCTGAAAAACAACATTTCACATGTTAAATATGTTTAACTCAGATGTGCTAGAACAAAGGCCCAGATACTTGGCTGGTCTAAATCAGCATAGTTCCCTTGAGTTCCAATATTTTATATAGGTTTTATATAGTTTCCCAGGCAGTTTTTATAAACATCCAAATTTTTTTCACTTCTGTTTTAGACCCATGTTCCATTACAAAGACAGACCCACCATCAAACTGATCCATCCACAATTGCCCTTCCTCCCTTCAATAAACTTGAGAATACTCAAATTAGGGTGACCAGATGTCCCGATAAAATCGGGACAGTCACGATATTTAGGCGTTTGTCCCGCGTCCTGACCGATGTTTGGTCGGGACGCAATTTGTCCCGATATTTCCCACTCCTGGTTTTTTTTTTTTGCTCTGCCAGCGGGACTCCCCCCACCCCCACCATGTGTCCCGATATTTTCTTCATCCCATCTGGTCACCCTAACTCAAATGCAGAGGCAACAGTAACAGGATCATAAAATACAGGCCCTAGGGAAGGAGCTTCTCCTGGTCAAAGATGTGCCTTTAGAAAGGTCTTTTATATAATCTGTATTTCACAGTTCTCAGATATTGATTTCCTAGGATTCTTCTGATGTTTTACGGGAAACAGTTGAAAACAGAGTGAATGGAAATGGAAATATAATAGAGAGAGCATTCTGAATGCAAAGAAAAATGTTTTCAAAGTTTGCCAGGTATCAAATACTGAAGAATGCATGTGAACAATTGAGGAGTGCTAAGTTACTGCTTGTTAGTAAGAGCCCAACTCATGCAAAAAAAAAAAAAAAAATCAGATAAATCATCTTTGTTTCTTCTTTAGTAAGTTATCAAAAGTTCAAAATATGTTTATGGTACAAAGAGTAGGGTAGAATAACCAGAAAAGTTTTAAAATACTCTAGTTGCTTATCTACACACAAAAGTTGTAACTATACCAGTATCAAATGGTACAACTGCCCTAGAGCGGATGCAGTTATAGCAGGATAAAGGTGCTATATACCAGTATGGCTATTCCCACATGGGAAGGGGAGTTAAGTCATACCAACATAAGGCACGTTTATATCAATGTAACTGCATCCTCACAAGGGACTGTACTGGCAAAACTATTTTGGTCAAAAAAATCTGGTAAAAAAATCACCAAAATAGTTACGCAAGTACAAAATTTGTGTGTAGACTAGGCCTAAGACTATTGTAAATCAGTGTTAAACTTGCAGTCTTCTGGAGAGCTGTTGTCTCTACTCACATTAAGTATACAATATTATTAGGATAGCTCCAAGATAGGAATGGAAAAAGTCGTGAATTACATGTACGGTAACTGTAAATGAGACCTGAAAAGGGTACAGGAGCCACAAACACCTTGAAAACCAAAATAAAGATGAAAATTAGATCTATCAAGGTATTCCTAACTCTTGCATTTGTTTGCCACATTTTTATATCTATTTATATGCCAAATTTGTCAGACATTTTATTAATTTTAATTATTATTATTATCAGCAGCATGTTTATTACAGTAGTTCCAACCAGTAGTGGGGCAACCACACATTCTCCATTGGTGCACAGTGTTAGGTCCACAAATCTTCAAAGTGGGATTTTCTGATCAGTGAAAAAGTTCCTAGAGAGGGAACAAAATAATGCCACTGAGAGAAAGGATTCCTCTACTCTAAGGAATCACCACAGCTCGCAGGACCCACCTGCCACAGGCTGCATCGGATGAAGAGTGAGTATTTATTTTGTAAAACTCAGTAACTGTACACAGGGATGACCAAGTTGCAGCTTTACAGATTTCATTGTAAGGGACCTGCTCTTTCTCAGTCCATGGCATTGCCACTGTTCGTACTGAGTGAGTTCTTGCACCCACTATATGATTGATAACCTTTTTCTTTACGCCTCACAATTCAGACACCCTTTTTGCAATCAAAAAGGTCATTCTCGCAATTGAGTAGTACAATGAAGCTAATTTCATAGGTTCAAGGGCGCCTGCATTAAGCTCAATGTCCAATGCCCATGACAGAGCCCTACACACCTTAAGAGGATGCAATAGCTGAACTGTTCTAATCAAGTGACACGTCCTGATGGTGGGAAACAGATGACTTGCTGGAAATACTCAAAACTGCTGAGAGTGCAAAAACATTCACTTTCCAGATATTAGCCTGCAACCTGAAATCAGAATCATCTTCTAAAAATTCCATAACATGAGACACTTTGGCTACACAATGCTACATACTTCTCCCTCTACAAAAAGCTTTGAATTTAGACCAAGTCCGTGAGTAAGACCTGTTTGTCAATTTTATCCTAGGTGCCACTAAGGGTACGTCTATACCCAGCCGCTAGTTCGGCGGCTGGCAATTGAAGTTCTGGGTTCGACTTATCGCGTCTTGTCTGGACGCGATAAGTCGAACCCGGAAGTGCTCGCCGTCGACTGCGGTACTCCAGCTAGATGAGAGGAGTACCGCGGAGTCGACGGGGGAGCCTGCCTGCCGCGTGTGGACCGAGGTAAGATCGAACTAAGGTACTTCGAACTTCAGCTACGTTATTCACGTAGCTGAAGTTGCGTACCTTAGTTCGATTTGGGGGGTTAGTGTAGACCAAGCCTTAGATCACTTTAACTTCCTCCTTCCTGATCTCCTGTATTACCCTAGTGATCATGGACACTGAAGGAAAGGTATAAAGTAATTCCTTTGGCCACTTGAGTGACAGGGCATCTATGCCTACTGCTTCTGGCTCTCTGCTCTTTGCAAAGTATTGGCAAGCATTATGGTTTGCCTGGGATGCAAAAACATCTAGAATCAGCTTTCCAAAAATTTTGATGATCAAAAGGATTCGTTGTGAAGACTCCATTCTGCCTGATCGATTTTCCTTCTGCTCAACTAGTCAGTCTTCGTATTGCTGGTGCCCTTGATATGCAAGACCCTGATAGACTGTAGATGGGGCTCTGCCCACTGCATCAGTAATGTTGCTTCCTTCTATATATCCTTTGAACTTGTACCTCCCTGATGATTTACATACACTATTGCCGACATATGGTCCATGGTTATAAGGATTTTACCGTTCAGCAATGTGGGGGCCAGTTGTTGAAGAGAATATTTAAATGCCCTCACTTCTAGAAAAAATTATGCTTTTCTTTCGCTCAGAGAAGGACCTTACCCCTTGAGTCACCGACTTCTTAGAGAACACTCCCCATACTGCCAGACTTCCATCTGTTGTTATGACATAGCTCTGTGTTTCCCCCATGTCCATCCCTCCCTAGAAACGCTCCAGACTTTTGTGAACACTTGAGGTGCAGATAACAGCCCCAAAAGCAGCGCTTTATATTGCAAATTATCAGTCCCATGAGTAAATTGCAGAAATCGCCTGTGTGCCTGGTGAATTGGCAGATGAAAGTAGGCCTCCTTCAAGTCCAATGATGTAAAGTAATCCCCCTGGCAGATGGTCACTGCTGTGGATTTCAAGGTCTCCATCTTGAACAAGATCCTCCATATGAACTTGTTCAAGTGTTTTACTTCCAACTCTGCTTTGTCCTCCTTGGATCTCCTGGGTACCAGAAACAAGGCTGAATAGTGGCTGGAAAACATCTCCACCTCAAGAACTCTCTCTATCATGCCGATTCTCAAAAGATGATCTATGGCCTTCTGCAAATTTTGCATAGTTTGGGGATTTGAGAATAGTGGAGAAGGGAGAAAATGATGATTCAGAATCTTTGAAAATTCTATGAGGTAACCTTGTCAAACTGCATCCAGAACCTATCTATCCAATGTTGAGAGAGATCCTTGATCTTTGAAATTTAATAGCCTCCCCACAAGGTGTTGCTCATCGCACCTCTCCTGATTGCAGTCAAGGGGAGTTTCTAGTGCTGGAATTTACATTGCAGGAAGACTGGCCTCTCCCCTTCTTGGGTTTAGATTTGTTCTATATGCTTTTGCTGTAGTCTTGCATTTAGAAGAGTAACCACAAAAAGGATACCTAGGCCTATAATAAGGGTGGATATTCCTTTTCCCAGATTTGGAATCAGGAAGGCTTTGTAAGGACTTTTTTGATTTACCTGAGGATTCCACCACCACCTTGTCTAACAGCTCCCTGAATAACTGTCAGCCTGAATATTTTGAAGCTAACAACATCAGTTTGGCTTGTCACTGGATTACTTACTCCTTGAGCCAAGTAGTGTTACGCATGGGCACAGCCCTTCATCCCATTGGACTCCTTAGTAAGCCAGGCTGAGCTACAACAACCACATGGCACAGTCTTTGTCTCACTTGATCCCTTAGTGAGTCAGTCATAGCTACATAATCGCTGCATGGCACAGCCCTTTTTCCTCAAGAGGCCCCTTGTTAGTGAGCCAGGCAATGCTATAGCAGAGTTGCATGGCACTGCCATGTAGTCTCACTGAATCCCAAAGTGGGCAAGGCAGGATTCCCTAAGGACAGACTCATACCTTGTTAAAGTGGGCAGAGTAAGTTAGTCAGAAATAAGTGGTGGGCCAAGAGAACCCTTTTTCCTGCTTGTTTCTCTGTCTGGGCTGCTCTCTCTCACAGCCTTGCAGGGATGGCTGTTTAGCATATGGTCAACCCACAACATGTAGGGTTCCATTAGCCCAGCAGGTATGGTATGGCTGATGGACAGCATGAGCAGGGTTCAGTTAGCTCAACAGTTGTGACATGGCCGACTGCACTATAAATGGGGTCTGGTTAGCTGAGGTATTTTGGCCTGCTTTTCTGTCAACTCCTCTATTCCTCTGATCACCTATGAGGTGTTCCACTAGAGAGACCTGCCCAGACATGTCATGCTGGAAGCTGTTGCAGCCAGTAACTTCAGTATCAGAAGTTTACAGCGGTCCTGCTGCAGAGCCCCCCACAAGGCTAAGTAACAGCCCGGTAATTCTTAGAATCCTTTTGGTTGTTTTGTATTCTTGTTGCTCTGAGCAGGAGGTCTGGTAACATCCTCCAGCAGTTGCTGGAGGGGAGTTGGGGATTGGGAGCCTCAGTCAGATGAGGAGTCCTGTGAACTCATCAGCTAACAGGCATCTTTCTTCCCTTGCCCTTGTGAGAGTGGACAGAATGCCTGTAGGTGGACACTGCAGCTACTGCCTGAGGTTCACAAGATGGCAGCTTCTGAGGGGAAGGTGCTTTTTGCGCCAAATTCAGGAGCTCCCTAGCCCAAGAGAGGATTTCTTCCTTGGGGGAGATTTCCTTCCTTTCACATTTGTGCACAATTCCTGACTTCCCCTAGGGCTAAGGGATCAAGACTGAACTGCCCAACAAGGAAAGGGAGGGGCAATGATGAGACCAGCAATGCGGAAGGGCTGTAGGTGTGCATGCCTGAAACAGTCTTACCAGCTGCTCCTTGCTCCATCTGTAGTGGTTTTATCTCATCTTGCTTATGTTTCCCTGCATCAAGTAACTCTCCTTTGATGAAACCTCCTCCAGCAGCCAAACAGCTCTTTTCATTTTTCCTGCTGTCCTTCCAGGCACCAACAGCCTGGATGTCAAACTCTCCCTCGCTGGTGGGGAACTCTGGTGGAGCTGGCTCTTGGGTTGGAGAAGGGGGCCAAAGCAAATCCTTTCCAACCCAGTCAGATGAGGATACTGGAGTGGACAAGGCACAAACCACTTCCTCTGCACTCTGTGACTGGGGTATACAGCAGCAAACAACCTTGGCCTCCTCTTCTTTGGACCCTTCTCTGCCATCCTCCCAGCCTGTTACCTGAGGTGTGTGTGTGTGTGTGTGTGTGTGTGTGTGTGTGTGTGTTGGGGGGATGGGACCTCCCACTGAGGTAACTCCAAGCAGGAGACAAACCACCTCTTCAAAAGTGTTCTCTCACAGTAGGTGTTGCATTCCATCACCCTGCCACTAGCTATAGGAGGCAGAACAAAACTATGGGAGGGCTTCTAAAGGTGGTAACTAGTCCCTCATCAGTCGTCCACTCAGCTTTAATTCTGACCCCCTAGAGATACAGACAGGTGCTGATCCACACTGAGAATCTGTGGACCTAGCCCCGAGAGGGAATATACAGTCTCATGAGGTACTTTGGGTTGCCAATTCTGCCCTAGAGTACTTTTAAGTTTTTAAAAGGCAGACCAGTAGGAGCTAAGGAAAGGGACAGCTTCGTGTTGCTTCAAAGGGTATAAGATGGCCACCCTGACATCCCCTGGAATGGACTCTCCCTTGCAGGGTAGAAGGCAGCTGTCACCGGAACAGGATGCGATCCAGATGGAAAGCAGGTAAGAAACTCTTTCCTGGAGGAGTGCAGAGCCATCTCCTATAGGGAAAAGCTTCCTGATTTTCCTGGAACTTTTAAAACACTATTGTTCAGTTTGAGGGACAGGCAAGGTTTGGCTTAACATACACACTCGAGATATCGGTGATAACCCCTCAATAATACAGACCAAACAATCAGTGCTCTGCAGGGCTGGCTCCAGCATTTCTGCCGCCCCAAGCAAAAAAAAAAAAAGCCGCGATCGGCAGCGGCAGTTCAGCGGCAGGTCCTTCGCTCCTAGAGGGAGTGAGGGACCTGCCGCCCCCGAATTGCCGCAGGTGCCGCCCCTCTCCCTTGGCCGCTCCAAGCACCTGCTTGTTAAGCTGGTGCCTGGAGCCGGCCCTGGTGCTCTGGTATGATGAGAGAGAACAGAGTCTTCTAAGGAAAAACTAAGTGTAATGTACTCATTTCTTCAAGATGATAACGTGAATCTCTTTGGTAACAGTTGTAGGATTTCATCCTCTCTAAAAATGCTTGTAAATAAGCTGTTGCAAAAGATTACACAAATAAACAGGATAGCAATTCACTGGAGACAGGATGTAAATAAGTAAAATATGTAAATAAAAAATTAAAATACATACCATTTATTTGACAAAGGTCTGTAACAATATGCTTTAGACTTGTTTAGATATAGAAAAGTACATCAGGAGCGGTCATTCTCAGTGCTTCCAAGACTGTGAAAGGTTCAATAACTAGAGCACCTATTTGTGTTTACTTGATGGTGAACATGGAAATATAAGAATTCATCAAAGTGCTCTGAAGTCAGTGAAATATATAAGTGACTATTTCAGGAACCAAACACAAGCAAGCTTGCCTTTATTGATATTCTAACAAAGGAGGTGGAGAGTTTCACTCGAGGACCAGATCCTGGGGTTCATTTGAACTGCCTTTAGTGCTGACATAAAAAGCTTACCTTGGTACTCTCCCCAAAACAAGGGTTGCTGTGCATAGGAATGATTCTGCAGCATATGTTAGGCTGACTACTGATGACCACTCTGACCTATGGCTTTGCTAAGGGACCAAAATCACAGTGTGGCTGTATAGGAGGCTCTGTGGATCTCTGCACTGCTGGAGGATCCCCCTGTAGTTCAGATACGCTGCTCTAGAACTTGAATCTGCTAGCAGCGAGATG